>NC_091760.1:31937362-32240392 GCF_029378745.1 Bos indicus | reverse complement strand
CATCTGACTGATGGGCTATGTCTTAAAGAGAAAAAGAACCACAAGGAAAAAAATTAAAAATTTACTTTTCTTTTTTTGCATTATTCTTTTTTTAATTTAAATTTATTTTTAATTAGAGGCTAATTACTTTATAATATTGTATTGGTTTTGCCATACATCAACATGAATCAGCCACGGGTATACACGTGTTCCCAATCCTGACCCCCCCTCCCACCTTCCTCCCCATACCATCCCTCTGGGTCATCCCAGTCCACCAGCCCCAAGCTTCCTGTATCCTGCATTGAACCTGGACTGGCAATTCATTTCTTATATGATATTGTACATGTTTCAGTGCCATTCTTCCAAATTATCCCCCTCCTCTCCCACAGAGTCCAAAAGACTGTTCTATTTCAATTGTTGATAGTACTATTGGTATTTTTATTCTGAAATGACCTGCAGGATAAAGCAATTATTAATTATGAGACTGTAATTATGAATCAAGTTTTTAAGATTAAGAAAAAGTAATATAAAATCAAAGAAGTAAAAATGCAGACTGCTACATATGATCTGGGAATATCAAAATGAGCACATATGCATGTGTATGTATACTTTATGCCTTTATTATTTGAAAAGGAAAAGATACAATAACCAATGAATATCACTATTGACAGATTATGGTCTCCATGGCATTTTCACTAATATAAAAGAGGAGAAATAACTGATTCCAATTCTGTGACAAGGAATACATAAGTATTTTGTCATACCAGGAAAGCAGGAAACTTTTAAAGATTAGAGGTCATGTCAAGAAGATGTAGAAGCTGTCCTGAATTTGCTCCCATTGGCCAAAGATAGGATAATTTTGAGCATCAGTAAGCATGATAATTGTGAGATGTTGAAACATATTAAATAATTTGAACCCAGAATATTGTGTTACTCAAAAATGTATACTAATATTACATAGGTCACCTTTGAATGATTCTGGAAAGCAACTCCATTTTCTGAATATTGTCAAATGAAGAGAAATAAACTTTTAATCTGTCTGCCAGGGACAAATTCTGCCTCAGAGTAGCAAATGAATTTTAAGGGGAAAGTGCTCTGTGTTGTATTCCAGCAAAATGTGAAGAAGGGCTGATAGAATCTCAACATTTTGCAATCTATAATGAAATAATGGAATTGGGTAACTAAGTTTATCATTCATTATAGAATAGAAAAAATAATGATTATCCTTTATGTGTTTCCTAATGGAAGACTACATCACCTATGAAGTCTTCTTGGAAAAAACAAAATAGACAGACAAAATAGTATCCGACTAAGATTCTAGAATTAACATTCAGTTTAAGGAATATACAGGTGACATAGCAATATCTTCAATGACACTGCATGGAGATACTAGCAAAATCATAAAACAAGATGAAATGCCCAGTTTCTTTTAAAAATTGTGAAGTAATCAATATAAAGGTAGGGACAATTATAAATTAATAGAATTTCAAAGAAATATAAATAGGTAGTTACCAGCTTTTCCTGTTGTGGTTCCTAATCAAAACAAATCATAAAAGTAATTATAAGGCATAAGAAAATTGGGGAAATGCAAACACTGACAGGTTATTTTGGTATCAGAATTATTGTTAACTTTTAGGTGTGACCATGGTTTGAGGCATGTATATATTTTATTAAAAACTTCTTTCTTAAAAATAAACTACTAACTAATAATAAACACTAACTGATGCATAATTTTGACAGCTTCCAAAGTGAAGCCTCATATTGAAGCAAATTTGTGGCTTAAATTGGAAATCAGTTTTATTAACCAAACTTTTTCATTGTATTCTACTGAAATAGTAATTTCCAGGTATATGTTAGATAGTGAATTTATATTTATACATATATATATGTGTGTGTGTATTTATATATATATATATACACATATATATGTGTGTATGTATACATATATGTATACATTTATACACATACATACCAGAGAAGGCAATGGCAACCCACTGCAGTACTTTTGCCTGGAAAATCCCATGGACGGAGGAGCCTGGTAGGCTGCAGTTCATGGGGTCGCTAAGTCAGACACGACTGAGAGACTTCACTTTCTCTTTTCATCTTCATGCATTGGATAAGGAAATGGAAACCGACTCCAGTGTTCTTGCCTGGAGAATCCCAAGGACAGGGGAGCCTGGTAGGCTGCCGTCTGTGGGGTTGCACAGAGTCGGGCATGACTGGAGTAACTTAGCAGCAGCACATATACATACATGCATGTGAGGATGAATGGATGGATTGATGGACGGATGGTTGGATGGTTGGATGGATGGATTGGAGGGAGAGCGAGTATGACAGATGAGGTAGAGAAAAGGAGGGCAAGGGAAAGGATAGAAGGGAAAAGGAGAGGAAACAAAGGGAGGAAAGGAGGGGAAGGAAAGAAAAGAGCATATGTACTATGTGAATGCAAAAACCTAAACACTGTCTCAATCTTACTAGTCATCACAAGATATTTTCCTATTTAACTGTGATTTACTTCCCTTCAACCCCTTATTTCCTTTTCAGTAGTTCAACAAGCATAATCTCAAAGGGGAAACTGCAAAAACTTAGATCTCTAGTAAAATTGTTCTTGCATTATTGTCTAGGTTAAATGATTTTAGCTGCTTTATGAATAATCAAGTATTTATGTATATAAGTTTATTTGATAGGCAAATAGAATGATCTTTATTGAAGCTGAAAAATGCACAGATGAGTAGCAATTTAACATAGAAATTAAAAAAAAAAACTCTTATGGAGATATTATTTATTGAATGATGGGAAGTAGTGGCAAAGTATTACTTATACAAAATACCTTCAATACCAGTTAGAACTAGGCAGTTAATTTAGTGAGAACATAGCTGGCATGCAGACTGAGGAAGATCCCTGTAATCATTAAATGAAGTAACCTAACTTCATTGAAATCTAAAAAGCAATAAAGAATTATCATTATTTCTTCTATATTTGGTTATTATATATGTACTATATTATTTGGAACAAAAAATTCAACCAATAATTCCTTACATAAAATGATTTAGGCAACATTTATTTGGTTATTTTGTTCAGCTAAATATTAAATATGGCAGGAAACTGTGCCTTGTTTTATCTTATGTGTTTAGTCACTCAGTCAAATCTGACTCTTTGTGGCCTGTGGACTTTAGCTCATCAGTCTCCTCTGCCTATGGAATTTTCGAGGCAAGAAATACTGGAGTGGGGTGCCATTTCCTACTGCAGGGGATCTTTCCAACCCAGGGATCCAACCCAAGTCATTTGTGTCTCCTGCACTGGCAGGCAGGCAAAATCTTTATTATTAGTGCCCCCTGGGAAGCCCTGGTTATCATATGCTGCTACTGCTAAGTCGCTTCAGTTGTGTCCGACTCTGTGTGACCCCATAGATGGCAGCCCACCAGGCTCCCCCATCCCTGGGATTCTCCAGACAAGAACATTGGAGTGGGTTGCCATTTCCTTCTCCAGTGCATGAAAGTGAAAAGCGAAAGTGAAGTAGCTCAGTTGTGTCTGACTCTTCGCAACCCCGTGGACTGCAGCCTACCAGGTGCCTCCATCCATGGGATTTTCCAGGCAAGAGTACTGGAGTGGGGTGCCATTGCCTTGGCAAAAGAATTATGCAAAATAAATTGGTCTTTAAAAAATGACACCTGAAAATTATTTAATGAACAACAATAAAAGGAGTGTTCATTACTCAGCTATATTAAAAATCACTCTGTAGGAATTGTGATGATTTGGTTCAAGAAAAGATATAAGGTTCAAGAATAAAACCTTATTTTTGTTCTTCAGCTACTCAGCATGTGTCTCAACTTAAAAAAAATATATATCCACCAAGTATATGGCTGTAGACTCCTATAATTCTCTTTTAAAAAAAAACAATAAGTCCAAATTCAATTAGAATATCATTTATTTATTACTGCTGCCTTCTAAAAATGCAATATACTGTTTTATTTCTTTCAATTAAAATGAGTTGTAGTTTGAGAGTTTTTGGCATCTTCATGAAACCTCATAGCTAACCATTCATGTGGAGTAAAAGCCACAGGTCAATTTATTATTTCTTTTATATTTCTTATCACCATTTTCTCTGAAGACAACTTAATTGTACCTCAGCGAGTTAATTCTGTTATCCATCCTTTATATAATGTAAAAGAATGTGTATAATTTTCCCTTTTTCAAATCTAAAGGGTATTCAAACTGTTTATAATTAGAGTCATGTATCAAGATTCAGTCATTTTTACTTTGTGTAACATTTGCAGGATTAAATGTGGAATCTATGCAACTTAATATTTATCTTTATTTTGTCATGGAAAATAGCAATTTTTAAGGTTTATAGGAGTTAATACTCTAAACTCGATTCCATTGCAAAATGAAGAGTAACTCTTATAGAAAACAGACTGGTTCCAAATAGGAAAAGGAGTACATCAAGGCTGTATATTGTCACCCTGTTTATTTAAATTATGCAGAGTACACCATGAGAAACGCTGGGCTGGAGGAAGCAGAAGCTGGAATCAAGATTGCCAGGAGAAATATCAATAACCTCAGATATGTAGATGACACCACCCTTATGGCAGAAAGTGAAGAAGAACTAAAGAGTCTCCTGATGAAAGTGAAAGAGGAGAGTGAAAAAGTTGGCTTAAAGCTCAACATTCAGAAAACGAAGATCATAACATGGGGTCCCATCACTTCATGGCAAATAGACAGTGGAACAGTGGAAACAGTGGCTGACTTTATTTTTCTGGGCTCCAAAATCACTGCAGATGGTGATTGCAGCCATGAAATTAAAAGATGCTTACTCCTTGGAAGGAAAGTTATGACCAACATAGACAGCATATTAAAAAGCCGAGACATTACTTTGCCAAAAAACGTCCATCTAGTCAAGGCTATGGTTTTTCCAGTAGTCATGTATGGATGTGAGAGTTGGACTATAAAGAAAACTGAGTGCCAAAGAGTTGATGCTTTTGAACTGTGGTGTCGGAGAAGATTCTTGAGAGTTCTTTGAACTGCAAGCAGATCCAACCAGTCCATCCTAAATGAGATCAGTCCTGGGTGTTCATTGGAGGGACTGATGTTGAAGCTGAAACTCCAACACTTTGGCCACCTGATGCGAAGAGCTGACTCATTTGAAAAGGCCCTGATGCTGAGAAAGATTGAGGGCAGGTGGAGAAGGGGACAACAGAGGATGAGATGGTTGGATGGCATCACTGACTCAATGGACATGAGTTTGGGTGGACGAAGTGAGTTGATGATGGACAGTGAGGCCTGGTGTGCTGCAATTCATGGGGTCACAAAGAGTCGGGCACAACTGAGTGACTGAACTGAACTGAACTGAACTTACTGGAAACATATTACCTTAATTTTGTCAAATATTCATGACAAAACATTACTTATGGACTAGATAAGCTGTAAATTTAAATTGGCCACACTTAAAATATTGAATTATGCTTGTAAGATCAGTTTGGGAGAGTATGCTGCCAAGTCACTTCAGTCGTGTCCGACTCTGTGTGACCCCATAGACGGCAGCCACCAGGCTCCCCCGTCCCTGGGATTCTCCAGGCAAGAACACTGGAGTGGGGTGCCATTGCCTTCTCCAATGCAGGAAAGTGAAAAGTGAAAGTGAAGCCTCTCAGTCGTGTCCAACTCAGTGACCCCATGGACTGCAGCCTACCAGGCTCCTTCATTTTAAAATTTTATATTATTAGTATCTCTTTTGAAGTATAGATTTTTATTTATAGGAAATCTCCTACATTATTTCTCCCCCTCTCTTTCTCTCTCTCTCTCACACACACACACTCACACATACTTTTTTGATGCCAAGTGTAAATCTTTTTCAAATTTTTTATGTGTTTATTATTGATGGCACTGGATCTTCATTGCTGTGTGTGCTTTTCTCTAGTTGTTGCAAGCGGGGCTTGCCCTAGTTGCAGTCTTCTCATTGTGATGGCTTCTTCTGTTGCAGAGTAGGGGCATGGTCTCTAGGGTGCATGGGTTTCAGTAGTTGTGGTGGGCACAGTCTCAGTAGTTGAGGCTCCTTGCCTCTAGAGCACGGACTCAAGGTTCTGGCACACGGGCTCAGTTTCTCCATGGCATGTGGGATCTTCCTGGATCAGGAATTGAACCCATGTCTTCTGCATTGGCAGGTGGATTCTTCACACTGCGCCACCAGTAAAGCCTTTCAACTTCTCAATGGGAAGTCTGTAAATTTAGAGAAGGGATGCATTATTGTATACTTTTTAAAGTAGAGCAGACAACATTAGGTTTTATTAATCTTCTCTTATCTCTGCATGTCTGTCTTTCAGTTCAGTTCAGTTGTTTAGTCATCTCCAACTCTTTGAGACCCAAAGGACTGAGTATGCCAGGCTTCCTTGTCCATCACCAACTCCTGGTGCTTACTCAAACTCATGTCCATAGAGTTGATGATGCCATCCAAACCTCATCCTCTGTCATCCCCTTCTTCTCCAGCCTTCAATCTTTCCCAGCATTAGGATCTCTTCCAGTGAGTCAATTCTTCACATCAGGTGGCCAAAATTTTGGAGTTTCAGCTCCAACATCAGTCCTTCCAATGAATATTCCTGACTGACTTCCTTTAGGATTACTGGTTGGATCTCCTTGCAGTCCAAGGGACTCTTAAGAGTCTTCTCCAACACCACAATTCAAAAGCATCAATTCTTCAGTGCTCAGCTTCCTTTATAGTTCAACTATCACATCCATACATGACTACTGGAAAAACTATGGCTTTATTGACAAAGTAATGTATCTGTTTTTTAATATACTGTCTAGGTTGGTCATAGCTCTTCTTCCAAGGATTAAGCATCTTTTAATTTCATGGCTGCAGTCACCATCTGCAGTGATTTTGGAGCCCCCCAAAATAGTCTGTCCTTATTCACCTACATTAAAATAGATCTGTTTTTATAGATTCCCTAGTGGTTCCCAGTTTGGATTTTTTTTATAGAAATGGATCGTGCAATTTAGATATTTCAGTCATGTTTTATATTTTGTTCTGTTAGTGTCACAAAATCAAGTTTTGCTTGCTAGTTTAGTTTTCCTTTTTTTTAGGTTCCATGAATTTTAAAGCATTATTAAGCCTGGAAAAGAAGTAAGATGTCTACTAATTTATAGGGAGCTTCTTAGTATTTTGGAATTTCAAGAGTGTGGTTTACCTTTCAATCCTATAGAGTATTACTATGTAGTTCTAATTATGAAATAAATTTTATTATAGCTTTTAGAGCCTTTCCTAGCCTCAATAGTTTCCCCAACTCCCCACCCTCACCAGCCTGAGGACTTAGCTTAATAAAATGGCACTTTCCCTCTATTTAACTATTTAAACATGTTTAAAGTTTTCCAAGGAAACTTCCAAGGTAGTAAGTTGAGTCAGTATGCAGTTGAGAGATCTTTCAGACTGTTTTCTTTTTTCTCTTTGTTTTATGAACATTTTCACATTTGGCTGTCTTATGCCCTCTGGGAGATCACCCAACCTCAGAGTATTTTCTTAAAACCTTTTCTGAACTTCTTCTACCTTTATTATGAGAATCACGAAGTCTTTTCTCTGAACTTTTCCCAGTTGATTAATGTGGTCAGTGCTGTTTCTTTGTGTGAGCCACTTTGATTCCTCTGCCTGGGACTGTATTCACAATTTTTTACACTTTTTTGTTCCTTATTGATTCTCCTGCTAAGAACTCCTGTTTTTTCCCTAGGATATTGAGATTCCACATTGCACATCCAGTTCTTTTAGCTTTAAGGTTCTTGCTGAATTCTTCCTTCTACAGTAGGACTGGGAGAAACCAACAGAGCAGAGAGGATCCCATATTCTAAGACTTTCTCAAAAGGAAACCAAAACTAAAATAAAAATCAATAAACAAATGAACTCCAGTAAATTACATATATCCAAGTATTTAATGTTGAAAGAATGATACTATAAATTTTGTGCTATGGAATGTTGGAGACATAAATGTTTGTAAATATCACCTAGCCCAACACTTCATTTTGCAGAAGAAACTGAGATAAGTGTAACAAGCAATGTGCTAAAAATGATCTGAAGCAAGAAGGTAAGTAAGGTAACAAAGTCAAAGGAAACAGATCACAATCTCTCTTTTCCAAACTTGCAAACTTTTACACTTCAAAAGGAATTTCTAGAGTCTTTGATATGTGTTAATTGGTTGACTATTCCAGCTATTCAACAAATGTATATCAAATGCCTACTTTAGGTCTGACTGTAATCTTGCAATGAGTATACAATGATGAATGAGACATGCTCCTGCTATTTATTGAATTACAGTAAAAAGTATGGGGTGCATATAAAAGACAAAACACAAAGTTGTGCATACATTAATTCAAGAATGAGAAATCTATTGTTTGAATATTAGTGTCAATTATGTCTTTGTGGATCAACTTAATAATAAAGCATTATTTTAATAGCCATCATGTTTTAAACTTTAGATTTTCTTTTGGTAGATACCAGAACTTCTTGTGAAATAGATAAAAGAAACTCTTATATTCTTTAATAAGCTGGGATTTTTTTATATTAACCCTGTAAAATATTCAGTTCAGCACATATTTAAAAGTGTTATGTATTTTTTCACATGCATAAATTATATGGAAATCCTTAGGATATCTGCTTAAAGCAATATATAGTAAGAATTATTAATTTGTATATTCTAATACATCTTTTTTATTCATAGAATGTGCAAAAGGTTTGAAGAGATTTGAGAATAGCCTGGTGGCTCAGATGGTAAAGAATCTGCCTGCAATGCTGGAGACTTGGGTTCAGTCCCTGGGTTTGGAAGATCCCCTGGAGAAGGGAATAGCTACCCACTCCAGTATTCTTGCTGGAGAATTCCGTGAACAGAGGAGCCTGGCAGGCTACAGGCCATAAGGTAGCAAATAGTCAGACATGACTGAACGACTTTCACTTCTTTTTTACTCTAAGTAATTTAACTACTTTTCCTTACATGCATTGAAACAGTAGAAAGTATCTTAGTAAATGTCCACCTCACACCTTTCTGGATAAACTAATGTTCTTCTTCCTACTGTAAATTATATACAGTGATGTCTAGGACAACATAAATATTTGGCATTAGGAAATTTCTCTCACATATACTTTGATTATTTTCAGGTGAAAAGCATGTTGTTTTCAAACCCTAACTTGGGTTCCTGGATGCTATACCAACATGGGTGTGTTAGGAGAAGGGGCTTCCCACTTCAGAAAACAATTTCTGGAAACAGGTAAGGTATCTAGGAATTCAAATCAATATGACACTGTCTCTTTGAAGTAAGCACCTGATTCCACAGGTTCATGGTACAGTTCCACAAGATTGTCCACATATTGACATATGTGAATTGACATAAATAAAATATTGAAGTATATATGTACTGTGATTTTGCTTGACAACCTTTATTCCACATATATACTGTGTGTTAAATTTACTTAACAGGCAATGACTATATTTCTTTCATTTCTGTTTAAGTCCATTTTTTGTTGAGGGACAATAGCAAAGTCTGTGTTGCTATTGTTAAGAACAAGAAACTTGGCTTTTTTCCCCTATAATTTTCTGAAAGCTTAAATAGTTTTTGAAATTCACTATCACTCTCCTTATAATAATTGTGATTTTAACAAAGCAAAACTAAAGGGTAGAAATTATACTGTTGTCTCTACTTTTACTAGAAAGATCAATCTCTTTGTGTTGATTGATTTTTTTTGTTTGTTTTTTTTGTGGAAAGCAGGCTAATTTTATATTAGCTATTGCTGAATGTAGTTAGAAAAAATAATAATCTCATCAAAAATAAAAACTAGAAAGGAAGTAAGTGTGACAAAAATATTGTTTTTTTTAATGTTTCAAATCTTGGATAGTTTGCAGTGACCAAAAAAAAAAATATATATATATATATATATATATATATATATATGTATATATGTATATATACACACACACATATATATATATACACACACACTTTACTTTGAAAGTGTTGGTCACTCAGTCATGCCTGACTCTTTGCTACCCCATGGACTGCAGCCCACCAGGTTCCTCTGTCCATGAGATTTTCCAGGCAAGGATGCTGGAGTGGGTTGCCATTTCCTTCTCCAGGGGATCTTCCCAACCCAGGGATCAAACCCTGGTCTCCTGCACTGCAGGCAGATTCTTTACTGAGTGAGCTACAAAGGAAGCCCCACTTTACTTTAGATATATCTTTATATATATATGTATATATACACTTTACTTTACTTTAGATATATCTTTATATATATATATATATATATATATATATATATATCTTCTTTATATTCAGATGCTTCTTTTTTATTTTTTTACTTTACAATATTGTATTGGTTTTGCCATACATCAACATGCATCTGCCACGGGTGTACATGTGTTCCCCATCTTGAACCCCCCTCCCACCTCCCTCCCCATACCATCCCTATGGGTCATCCCAGTGCACAGGCCCAAGCTTCCTGTATCCTGCGTCGAACCTGGACTGGCGATTCATTTCTTATATGATATTATACATGTTTTAATGCCATTGTCCCAAACCATCCCCCACCTCCCTCTCCCACAGAGTCCAAAAGACTGTTCTATACATCAGTGTCTCTTTTGCTGTCTCGCATACAGGGTTGTCGTTACCTTCTTTCTAAATTCCATATATATGCATTCGTATACTGTATTGGTGTTTTTCTTTCTGGCTTACTTCACTGTGTATAATAGGCTCCAGTTTCAACCACCTCATTAGAACTAAGGGATAAATTTATGATATTTTTCTTTCTAATTGTCGCTTTTTTATAGTATAGGTTTACATATTTATGTTTCAAAAATAGAAGAAAATGATGTGAGCAAAATAAAAGAGCCATGATCCCTGATTATCATTAACTCAGAAAAATATAAAAGATTAATGATGATTGATGAAAGCGAGGGCAGACTAATACTCAGTTATAATATCCTCTGTTTCAGTATTATACTTAACAGATAAAGTCAGGAAATTAAAAGTAAAATTATTGTATATCCCTCCTTGAAATGTGTTAACCATAGGTTAGAAAAAATGTGAAAATAATTTCACGCTAAAAACTTCTAACTTCTTGCTAATAGTAAGCTAACTTTATTATGTACACCTACTACAGATCAAATGCTGTTCTGGATACTGAAAATGCAAAAGAATAAATGTTATGGACTCTCAATAAGCTTCCAAA
The DNA here is from genome assembly GCF_029378745.1 of Bos indicus. Taxonomy (NCBI): domain Eukaryota; kingdom Metazoa; phylum Chordata; class Mammalia; order Artiodactyla; family Bovidae; genus Bos; species Bos indicus. Next base: position 32,229,216 of record NC_091760.1, on the reverse strand, counting down.
TTAATTAGGGAGAGAGACCTGTAATGGTAACTCTTCCTTCTACAAATAGAAGAGAGTGATTTCTAAACTGAGCTACAAATGATGAATCAGAATATCTACAGAGCATGGAGAAGGGGTGGAACAATAAAACAAGGTAACAGCAGTGAAGTATTCTAATCCAAAGTAATCATGAGCTAATTCAATGAGGCAAAAGAAAGAATGCCACATTACCAGAATAAAATAATTACAGTTGGGGCATGAGGTAATAGTGTGTATGTGTATATGCATGCATGTATGCATACATAGGTCCTCCTTATTTATATTGGAGATCTCACAGGCTGGACAGTTTTAGGAATAACAGTCTGTTTGGAAAGAGCCTATATTTGTTTCATTCTTTTCATAAAATGAGTAAATGCCTGCTTTCCATACAAGACTGTTGGTTCAGTGAGGCTAATGACACAGAGCATTTCCAGCTTTCCTTCTTCCAAATCTGTGTATAAACAGACTGAACCAAGATACTGAGGACTCTTCTAATCCTTGTTAATGAGATTAGCCTTTGCTCTGAAGGCAGAACCATGCCATGAAATGTTGTATCCAGGCCTCCTTGTCCCTCACCGTCTCCCAGAGTTTGCCCAAGTTCATGTCCATTGAATCAGTGGTGCCACTCAACCATCTCATCCTGTTGCCCACTTCTCCTTCTGTCTTCAGTCTTTCACAGAATCAGGGTCTTTTCCAATGAGTCAGCGTCTTCGCATCAGGTAGCCAAAGTATTGGAGTTTCAGATTCAGTATCCGTCCTTGCAGTGAATATTCAGGGTTAATTTCCTTTATCATTGACTGGTTTGTCTCCTTGCTATCTAAGGGACTGTCAAAAGTCTGCAACACCACAGTTCAAAAGCATCAATTTTTCAGCACTCAGCTTTCTTTATGGTCCAAATCTCACACCTGTACATGAATACTGGAAAGACCATAGCTTTGACTGTATTGACCTTTGGCGGCAAAGTGATGTCTTTGCTTTTTAATACACTGTCTAAATTTGTCACAGCTTTCTTTCCAAACTTAGCTGCAGACATCATCTGCAGTGATTTTAGAGCCCAAGAAGAAGAAATTTGTCACTGCTTCCACTTTTTCCCCTTCTGTTTGCCATGAAGTGTTGAGACTGGATGCCATGTTCTTAGGGATTTTTTGTTGTTTTTATTGTTTAAATATTAAGCCTTAAACTGACTTGTTCACTCTCCTCTTTCACCCTTATCAAGAGGCTCTTTAGTTCCTCCTCACTTTCTGCCATTACAAGGTTATAAGCAGAGAAATGATCACAGCACAGTGTTTTGTGTTGTTTTTTTTTTTTTAATCACTATAAATACTAGATGAGAAGAGTAAGATTAAAAGCAGAAAATAAGTAAGGAGACTGACAAAGGAGAAAAATACATAAAATGTTTTAAGAGAAATTTTATGCAGAGTAGTAAGAAATATAAAAGCTATCTTTGACATCTGGGACCTGACAACTAGGTCTTGTTCTTCTGTTGATTGTAAACAATTCCATAGAATATCATCAGTGAAGTCATTCTGACGGAAATTGTTCAAAATAAAAACAAGACCACTTTGCACTCAGGTCTGAACACAGACAATAAACATTGTCCAAACCATAAAAATGACCAAATATTTCCCTATCCTGACTAAAAGGAATGACAACTGCCTCTTTACCTACTATGGTTTTACCCTCACATTAGTCTTCCATCTTCCTAAATAAAAGGATACACAATCACAAAAATCACCTCCACTTAGTAATGGTAAAATCAATCCAATCCAAGAGCAAGGCCCCACCACTTAAACTCTCCCTAAAATCGCAGACACAAGTCTAAAACCTATAATGAGGCATTTCTAATACCCTCTTGCTCGCGTGCCCAACAATTGCTCCTATGCTGTGTGTGTGTGTGTTTCCTTATTATACTGCAAGTTATGTTCCTAGCAGTCTTTGCTAGAGGCAATGATGAAATAAGGTAGTTGAAAATGTTCAATCAGTTATTTAGTTTCTAAATTAAGGTTTAATACATGAGCAAATACTTTAACTTTCTTAGAGTGAAAGTAAAGGGAAGACTTATGACATGGAAATTAGAAAGGAAATTATTTGTATGAATTATTAGTCTCTTTCCCTCTCTCTCTACTGGTCCTGGAAGAATGCATCTTCAAATTTCTCTTACATGAATTATATCTCAAAATGGTAGAAATTTTATTAAAAAGCAAAAATGACTTTATTATGTTAATCACCATTCATGCTATAGCACTTTTAGTTTATAAGTATTTTTTAATTATCTTACTCATTAGGCTCTTGCAAGAATGTCTTCTAAAAGAATTATTTTTTCTTCCAACATATTTGGTTATATATATGTGTAAGTCCTGTTAAGTTCCCATAGTAGTAAGAAAGACAATTTTTAAAAATTGTTCTTTGTTTATTCTTTAATATCAATAATTTTTATGCCTTAAATAGTAAGAGAGATACATCTTTCTACCAAATTGAGACTGGGTAATTGGTATGAAACATAATTTTAAATTTTTTTCATATTTAATACCTACAAATGCATTTCACTTACTGACAGTTAATACTGAATAAGTTTTGCATAAATAACCATAATATATTTTGAAATACAAAGAGAAAAATTTTTATAGTTTTTAATTAGTATTTATAAATGTATCTGTTGATATTCTTATACCTCAAGGAAACCCATGCATTGTTTATTTTATTGAATATCTATAGCTAAATATTAATTGTTTTATGTATATTCTTATTTAGCAAAGCTTATGGATGTGTCACATGAAAAAGAGTAAATACTATACAACAGTTTGATATAGAAGAGCATCTCAAAGTATTTAAGCCATAAAATACATAGCTGACATGAAGAATAATCATGGGAATATTTTTGAATTTATCATTTGCAATGCTTATCTAATCCTGTGATTATTTTATTGTATTTTGAATTGGCTGACCTTTGATCTACCAGATGCATTTACTGGGCATAATATGCAAGAGTATTTATGTATTAGAGTTCTTCAAAGAAACAGAATCAATAGGATGTGTGTATGTATACATAAAAAGACATTTTAAGGAACTGGCTCACAGGAATATGGAGACTGGCAAATGCAAAATTGTCAGGGGTAAGGGTGCAGAGTGGAGACCACTGGAAGGGTAGATGTTTCAGCTCAAGTCTGAAGGCAGTGTAGAGGCAGAATTGCCTCTTTTCAAAGCACCCCATTCTTTTCAGCTGATTGAATGAGACCTATCCACATTATGAAGGGTGATCTGCTTTACTCAAAGTCAAAACTTCACAGCAACATCCAGACTGGTGTTTAAAATACATGAGTATTGTAGCCTAAGTTGACAGATGAAACTATTCCTTTGCAATTTGTGATATACATATCATTGGTATGTCGAATACTTATTTCTCAAACTGTAAGAGAAGTTGCACTTTAAGTTGCAGTGTTTTTCTCATCCTTTCTCATAGAACTTTACTAGCATTAGAAAAGAAAGGAACATTATCTCCTGTCTTGAGACAGACACTGAGTTAATCACCCTAGAGTAATACTATGAATTTCTTGTGAGAAGGATGTGATGGCATTGATAATATGTTTTTACCATGAATATTTGTTAGTTGGGCTTGTAGTGGGACTATGTATGCTAAGTAGGTGGGTGTATAAAAAAAACCTGAGACATTTCATCTATAAATATCTGATTATAGGCCAAATAATTAAAGATTAAGCTGTTCACAACCTAATACTTGTTTTCTTGAATGAATAAAAGCTTTGAAGTGAAAAAAATTTGGGGAAATAAAAACTTTTCTTCATGAAGATCTATTAGAACAAAAATACAAATACTTATTTTCTTAATAGTTATATATTTATAAAATATACTGCTAATATTGGGAAAAGTAAACATCCTGAGTCTTTGAATGTATTGTTCTTTCATGGGTAGTCAACTATTTGAGAAATTAAGGCCTGATCTCTTTTGCCTCCTTCTTTTTTTCTCCTTTGCTTTCTCCCTCCCTCCCATCCTTCCTTACTCCTTTGTCTTTTTTGCAAGAACTGTCTATTAATTTTCATTTAAATACATACAGAAAGGTAAGTTAAAAAATAATGTTCAAATTTTTATGAGGTTTTTTTTTTTTGCATTACAATTATGTATTTGTAGGGAGAATATCTAATACTTACTTTTAACAAGGTTTTATGGTATTCATAACTGAGTGAAATATTTAATCACTTTTAATTGTTTCAAAGGCATGATCTACTTTATGAACAGTACATTTTCTTTTATCCTAAATGCTTATGATCCAAAGGATAAAACTATTTAATTGTTTAAATGTTTATATGACTTTGAATTTAGCATGTAAGTAGTTAGAAATAGCTCTGATTGCTATGACACATGAAATTAGTAGCATAGCATACATGTAATGAAAGTTCCGATTCTACTAGCTTGAACTCAGGCAGTATCTACTCCTTTGTTGCTGATGTTGGTAAGCCCAATACAGAAAATAGTACAACAGAAACTTCAAATACAATGCAATGGCACTTTCATAATTCATAATACATATAATGGGAAGTTTACACGTATGTAACAAAAAGCAGAAAATTTAGCTAATAAATCTCCAAGACATTATATTCTTTTATTTCAGTTTCTTTCTTTTTTTTTTCCTCTACACAGACATTATTCTACATTTCAGGATCTTAGATAGTTAATGGATATTTAAAAATCTGCAGAAGTTGTTGTTATCCAAAACACACAAAAACACATACAAATACAAAGTGAGAAAGGGTCCAAAGCTTATTAAAATTACTTATCAAAAAAGCTTTTACTGTTTTGCCCAGAAACATTGGTGCTATGATAATATTATGCTAAGAATTCCTCAAATCATTCAATGTTCCAGTGGATCCAAACATGTGTGTGGATGTTTTTTGATAGTTTCATAGTTTAGATTGGCATTGTGTACATATGTTAATGTTTGTGGATATAAACAAGTAACAGAAACAGCAAAGAAATTATTTTCAGCCATATAAAAAACTTGATGTCAAATAGTGAAGAAAGATATACATTTTTATTCTTACAAGTCTCTATTTCTAAATAGACATATAATACTAATTGTACCTTGAGGATCACATAAGCATCAAGAATATTTTAATTTCTAAAGTTATGTAAAAAATTTTGTTTTTATGCATATTTTTACTTTTTTCTGAATTTTTTTTTAATCTGAGGTCAAGGTTTTCACATATATCAAATATCACATATATCAAATATTCTTTATTTGTCCAAGAATCATAATTCTGACGGTATTCTTAAGGAGAGGTCAAGTTCCACGCAAAAAGTGGTCAGTAAATCAGTTGGCATTTTCTGGAGACTGTCTACTGTCTGATTTTTATTTTTTTTAAGACAGAAAATTGCTGGCACTTCTATCATTTCTACAAAAATATAGAAGCCCCAGTAGTAACTTAAATCATCTCAGATGCTTAATATAACATTAGTTCACCAAGATTATGGCATCTTCTGAAATTCAATTCTTAAAGTCTAGGCTTTGAATAAAAACAAATCTCTTTAATATAAGCAATGCTGTTTTCTTCCTTCCTTCTTACTTTTCTTCTTTCCTTCCTACTTTCCCTCCTTCATTTTTTGATGCATAATTAAAGTAGATCAATTTGTCACTTAGTAAATATATAAAAGTCATCATCATATTGCTTTACCATATTTCTAAAAAAATATCATAACCAACTCAGTAAAATATGTTCAGACAATAGGACAAGAGAAACTATGTTAAATATCATTAGTTTTTCAAAATCTGAAGAACACAAGACATTACAGTGAAGTATCATACTAAGAATCTGATGCTGTAGACTGAGCTTCTAACTTTATTTTGGTGATAAGTAATAAATCTTAACAGAAAACTTTGCTCATATACCTTCATAAGAAATTGAATATAAGGACTGTGCAACATGAAAAATATATAAGAAATTATAATAAAATAGAAGTCCAAACAGTCAAGGAACATGTGCCATTCTAAAATGATCTATATTGTTTAAATAGGGTATAACTCCCTCCCTTTATTTAGGACAAAATATTCACAGAATATGTTTACAAACAATTCAGAATTCAAAACTTAGTTAATTAGAACCAAATTCCACGGTGGAACTAGAGGAAGAATGGCATTTATTTTATTTGTGATCATGTGGAAGAACAGACATGAAATATAGTAAGACTCTTTAGCAGCATCACTAAATAGAAGACTGGAGATGGTATGATCATTAAATTTTGGATTAAAATGTGGACAGTATTTTTCCCCCAGCTTTTTATTACTGGGACACTATACCTTGTTATGAAGCATATTTGCTTTGTTTTTATATTTTCTTATAGACATTTTCCTGAATTCCCCACAAAGGCATTATAAATTCAACAGATAGTTTTCCTCTGTGTTCCTCTCTGCTATGAAGTCTCTAATTGGGTCTTTTTCAACAAAAGAAGTTAGTAGTGTAGAGAACCAGAAAGTTGAAAAAAATCAAATAAGCAAAGAACAAATAGCATCCATCCTCTCAGAGGTTATTCTAGGAACATTCTGAGTCTCCGAGTTGTACACTCTCTATGTGCAGGAAATAATAATATGAGAAAGGTGTACATTTGCCAGTTCAGTTCAGTTCAGTTGCTCAGTCATGTCCGACTCTTTGCGACCCCATGAATCGCAGCACACCAGGCCTCCCTGTCCATCACCAACTCCCGGAGTCCACCCAAATCCATGTCCATTGAGTCAGTGATGCCATCCAACCATCTCATCCTCTGTCAGCCCCTTCTCCTCCTGCCTTCAATCTTTCTCAGCATCAGGGTCTTTTCTAATGAATCAGCTCTTCGCATCAGGTGGCCAAAGTATTGGAGTTTCAGCTTCAACATCAGTCCTTCCAATGAACACCCAGAATTTATCTCCTTTAGGATGGACTGGTTGGATCCCCTTGCAGTTCAAGGGACTCTCAAGAGTCTTCTCCAACATCACAGTTCAAAAGCATCAATTCTTCGGCAATCAGCTTTCTTCACAGTCGAACTCTCACATCCATACATGACTACTGGAAAAACCATAGCCTTGACTAGATGGACCTTTGTTGACAAAGTAATGTCTCTGCTTTTTAATATGCTGTCTATGTTGGTCAAAACTTTCCTTCCAAGGAGTAAGCGTCTTTTAATTTCATGGCTGCAATCACCATCCGCAGTGATTTTGGAGTCCAGGAAAATAAAGTCAGCCACTGTTTCCACTGTTTCCCCATCTATTTCCCATGAAGTGATGGGACCGGATGTCATGATCTTCGTTTTCTGAATGTTGAGCTTTAAGCCAACTTTTTCACTCTCCTCTTTCACTTTCATCAAGAGGCTCTTTAGTTCTTCTTCACATTCTGCCATAAGAGTGGTGTCATCTGCATATCTGAGGTTATTGGTATTTCTCCTGGCAATCTTGATTACAACTTGTGCTTCTTCCAGCCCAGCGTTTCTCATGATGTACTCTGCATATAAGTTAAAAAAGCAGAGTGACAATATACAGCCTTGATGTACTCCTTTTCCTATTTGGAACCAGTCTGTTGTTCCATGTCCAGTTCTGTTGTTTCCTGACCTGCATACAGGTTTCTCAAGAGACAGGTCAGGTGGTCTGGTATTCCCATCTGTTTCAGAATTTCCCACAGTTTATTGTGATCCACACATTTGCCAAGTTTTGCGTTATTTGGTAGGCAGTGTTTCCTACACTGTGTCTGCCAAAGCCACTTGAAATTTTATTCCTTATTATGGATTAAACATCTGTTGCTCCCCCCGCCAACCCCCTTATTTTCACGTGTTGAAGCCTTTATCCCCAATATGACTGTATTTGGAAATGGAATCTCTCTAAGTGAATAATTAAGCTTGTTTATTGTTGTTCAGTCACTAAGTCCTATCCAACTCCCTGTGACCCCATAGACTGCAGCAGCATCCCTGTTCTTCATTATCTCCCAGAGTTTGCTCAAATGTATGTCCATTGAGTCAGTGATGCTATTGAACCATCTCATCCTCTGCCACCCTCTTCTCTTTTTGCCTTCAGTTAATTGTTCCCAGCATCAGGGTCTTTTCCATTGAGTCAGCTTTTCCCATCAGGTGACAAAGGATTGGAGCTTCCGCTTCAGCATCAGTCCTTCCAATGAATATTCAGGGTTGATTTCCTTTAGGATTGACTGGTTTGATCTCCTGGCTGTCCAAGGCACTCTCAAGAGTCTTCTGCACCACAATTTGAAAGCCTCAATTCTTCAGTGCTCTTCTTCATGTTCCAACTCTCACATCCATACATGATACTGGAAAAACCTTAGCTTTGAGTATATAGAGCGTTATCGGCAAAATGATGTCTCTGCTTTTTAATATGGTGTCCAGTTTTGGCATTAATTCCTTCCAAGGGGCAAACGTCTTTTAATGTCATGGCTGCAGTGACCATCAGCAATGATTTTGGAGTCCAAGAAAATAAAGTCTGTCACTGCTTCCACTGTTTCCCCTTCTATTTGTGAAGGGGATGAGCCGGTGATGGAACTGGATGCCGTGATTTTAGTTTTTTGAATTGAGTTTTAAGCCAGATTTTTCACTCTCCTCTTTCACCCTCATCTAGAGACTGTTTAGTTCCTCTTAACTTTCTGCTATTAGAGTGGTATCACCTGTATATCTGAGGTTGTTGATATTTGTCTTGGCAGTCTTGATTCCAGCTTGGGATTCATCCAACCCAGCATTTTGCATGATGTACTCTGTATATAAGTTAAATAAACAGGATGCCAATATACAGCCTTGTCATATTCCTTTCCCAATTTTGAATCTATCATTTGTTCCTTTAAGGTTCTAACTGTTGCTTCTTGACCCGCATATAGGTTTCTCAGGGAACAGGTAAGGTGATCTGGTATTCCCATCTCTTTAAGAATTTTCCACAGTTTATTGCGATCCATACAACAAAGGCTTTAGCATAGTCAATGAAACAGAAGTAAATGTCCCCCCCGCCCCCCCCCCCCCCCCCCCGGAATTCCCTTGCTTTCTCCATGATCCAATGAATGTAATTTGATCTCTGTTTCCTCTGCCTTTTCTAATTCAGCTTGTACATCCAGAAATTCTGGATTCATGCACTGCTAAATCCTAGATTGAAGTATTTTGAACATACAAGCTTGCACTGATTTTCCTAACTTGTTACTAAGGCAGCCCTTCTCTATCCAATCATTTACCATTCTGTTTCTACTTCTTCAATTGTCCAGATATGTACTGCCCTCTCCATACACTTACTGCCACTATGAATTTTTGTATTAAAAAGGGGAAATATAAAAGCTGGAGACTAACTCTGGTGATATAGCAAAAAATTCTTGCTCCACAGAGATGAGTAAGGGCAGCAATGATCAAAGATAAAAAATAGTAGAGCCTTTTTATTCTGTGGGGCAGTAAGCAATAGAGAGGCTTGAGGAGGACTAAAATCTCCTTTATATGTACATGTATGAATCCTACCATATGCATTTTTCACTCTTTTTTGAATGTTTTCTCCCCTCCCGTGATATGAAGGCATTTAATAGCAGAGTTCAGCATCCCTTCTATCTTATGAACAATGAAGCCCTGAAGAAAGCAAATCTATTTTAATTCTGAATATCTGGTGCTATTCAAAACGTCAGTGGGCTTTGATAGTTTTTTATTTTAAGGCACTCTGAACTGACCCAGTTCTGTCACTAGGTTGTTATTCATTCCATATATTTGCTGTAGATTTGTAATTTTACATACTTTGAGATTGTCTCAAAGTTTTCTTTGGTTCCTTTAGCATGCTTATTATATTACAAATTTAAACTATTATCATCTAAACTAAAATGTTCACTCAGTTCCTCTTTAACTGATCTTGGAGAAGCACAAAACAAAGACACTGATAATTTCAGAGATGTTTATTTCCTTTGAAATGTAATGAATAGTTGAATGACAAATGAAAGAGAAGATACATAATGTGTATGTTTTATGAAGTGGAAAATTACAATAGAAATCTCTAGTTTTGTTTTAACTCTTACTTGGCAGCAGCCACTCCCCTACTTGTCTATATGTGGTTGTATAGGTGACAAGTGCCTGGATATTATAAACCTTTGATATAAATGATCACATTAAGTTGGTTTGCATGCCTACTTTAAAAATTCAAGCTATTTTTCACAGTTAAAAAGCAAAAGAAAAGAATAACTGACAAATCTAGCCTGTCTCAGGAGTAAAGTAAATTGGTTTGGTTGAGACAACTACAAACCGTTTTATCAGAACCAAAAGAGTCTGATAAACTTAGGATTTAGGCAAGTAGAGAGTGCACTATTGTAACTCTGCAAGGGAATAAATCTGCAAGATAAGCATCCTTCAATATTAACTTTGAATGTTATTCTACAGTTTCATGTTATACCAGATATCTGTTTGAGACAACTATGATCAATGATCTATATCTTATCAGTCATGTCCAAACCTTTGCAACCCCACTGACTGTAGCCCACCAGGCTCCTCTGTCCATGGGATTCTCCAGGCAAGAATACTGGAATGGGTTGCCATTCCCTTCTCCAGGGGATCTTCCTGACATGGGAATCAAACCTGTGTCTTCTGCATTGCAGGTAGATTCTTTACCATCTGAGCCACAGGGAAGTAATCGAGTCAATTTTACATTTATTTAATAATTTACATTGTGATTATTTTTTATTATATTATTCTATAAATTAGGCATATTTTATGGGCAGATTGGTGAATAAAATGCAATTTAGTTGAAATGTGCTTTCTGATATTATCCTTCAGTTTGTTTTTCAAGTCACTTTTATCAAAGAAAATAGTACATCTAATGAAACAAAATAATGGGAATCTATGCTGCATAGTTCTATTCAAGTCACCATCAACCCAGAATTATGAGTCTGAAGGGACTGTGAATTCACTCCTTATCTATGCCACCCTGTTTTATGTGGTGATTGAATGAGTGGAGCATATTTCTTAAACTAAATGTATTTACCTCATTCCCTGAGAAATTACACCATACTGAATCCAAGTTTATACCACATTTTAGGAAAGGGTACCTATGGGTTAATCTTGTTGTGAATAGCATTTTCTCAAACATACTCCCTGAAGATATTGTCCAGAACTGTGCTATTTCCTAGTCCCAAGATGTCTGCATATAGCTTTGTAGAGTTGTTCATGCCATTCTTTATTAAAAATTGCAGTTTTAATTTTTTCCAAGTGTGTCATAGAGGACAAGTGACTAACCTTTCTGTTCTATCCTCTTAAATTCACTTGGGTGCACATCCTATTTTCCGCTGTTTCTTTTTTGCTGAAGATTTATAATCCTGCTCTGTGCTTTCAATATTTTTATCACATGTTTTTTGCAAACAGTTGATATATAAAAATAGGCAACCAAGAACCTATTTGCAGGGCAGCAATAGAGACCCAGATATAGAGAACAGACTTATGGACATGGGTTGGGTGGGAGGGTGGGGAGGAAGGAGAGGTGGGATGAATGGAGAGAATGGCATGGAAGCATATACACTGCTGCTGCTGCTCCTAAGTCGCTTCAGTTGTGCCTGACTCTGTGCGACCCCTTGGACGGCAGCCCACCAGGCTCCACCGTCCCTGGGATTCTCCAGGCAAGAACACTGCAGTGGGTTGCCATTTCCTTCTCCAATGCATGAAAGTGAAAAGTGAAAGTGAAGTCGCTCAGTCGTGCCCTACTCTTAGCGACCTCATGGACGGCAGCTTACCAGGCTCCTCCATCCATTGGATTTTCCAGGCAAAAGTACTGGAGTGGGGTGCCATTGCCTTCTCCAGCATATACACTACCATATGTAAAATAGATAGCTAATGAAAACTTGCTGTATGACTCAGGGAACTCAAACCAGGTCTCTGTAACAACCTAGAGGGGTGGAAAATGTAGGAGTTGTGAGGGAGGTTCACAAGGGAGGTGACATATGTATATCTATGGCTAATTCATGTTAATGGATGTCAGAAAACAAAACAATATTGTAAAGCATTCATCCTTCAGTTAAAAATAAATCCATTTTTTTAAAGAAAAAAAATAGGCAAGAGCAATATTGGATAGGAACCTGGAATGTCAATTCCATGAATCAAGGCAAATTGGAAGTGGTCAAACAAGAGATGGCAAGAGTGAATGTCGACATTCTAGGAATCAGCAAACTGAAATGGACTGGAATGGGTGAATTTAACTCAGATGACCATTATATCTACTTCTGCGGGCAGGAATCCCTCAGAAGAAATAGAGTGGCCATCATGGTCAAAAAGGAGTCCAAAATGCAGTACTTGGATGCAATCTCAAAAACGACAGAATGATCTCTGTTCGTTTCCAAGGCAAACCATTCAATATCACAGTAATCCAAGTCTATGCCCCAACCGGTAATGCTGAAGAAGCTGAAGTTGAACAGTTCTATGAAGACCTAAAAGACCTTTTAGAACTAACACCCAAAAAAGATGTCCTTTTCACTATAGGGGACTGGAATGCAAAAAGAGGAAGTCAAGAAACACCTAGAGTAACAGGCAAATTTGGCCTTGGAATACGCAATGAAGCAGGGCAAAGACTAATAGAGCTTTGCCAAGAAAATGCACTGGTCATAACAAACACCCTCTTCCAACAACACAAGAGAAGACTCTACACATGGACATCACCAGATGGTCAACACTGAAATCAGATTGATTATATTCTTTGCAGCCAAAGATGGAGAAGCTCTATACGGTCAGCAAAAACAAGACCAGGAGCTGACTGTGGCTCAGATCATGAACTCCTTATTGCCAAATTCAGACTTAAATTGAAGAAAGTAGAGAAAACCACTAGACCATTCAGGTATGACCTAACTCAAATCCCTTATGATTATACAGCGGAAGTGAGAAATAGATTTAAGGGCCTAGATCTGATAGATAGAGTGCCTGATGAACTATGGAATGAGGTTCGTGACATTGTACAGGAGACAGGGATCAAGACCATTCCCATAGAAAAAAAATGCAAAAAAGCAAAATGGCTGTCTGGGGAGGCCTTACAAATAGCTGTGAAAAGAAGAGAAGCAAAAAGCAAAGGAGAAAAGGAAAGATATAAACATCTGAATGCAGAGTTCCAAAGAATAGAAAGAAGAGATAAGAAAGCCTTCTTCAACAATCAATGCAAAGAAATAGAGGAAAACAACAGAATGGGAAAGACTAGGGATCTCTTCAAGAAAATCAGAGATACCAAAGGAACATTTCATGCAAAGTTGAGCTCGATAAAGGACAGAAATGGTATGGGCCTAACAGAAGAAGAAGATATTAAGAAGAGATGGCAAGAATACACAGAAGAACTGTACAAAAAAGATCTTCACGACCCAGATAATCATGATGGTGTGATCACTCACTTAGAGCCAGACATCCTGGAATGTGAAGTCAAGTGGGCCTTAGAAAGCATCATGATGAACAAAGCTAGTGGACATGATGAAATTCCAGTTGAGCTATTCCACATCCTGAAAGATGATGCTGTGAAAGTGCTGCACTCAGTATGCCAGCAAATTTGGAAAACTCAGCAGTGGCGACAGGACTGGAAAAGATCAGTTTTCATTCGAATCACAAAGAAAGGCAATGGCAAAGAATGCTCAAACTACCACACAATTGCACTCATCTCACACGCTAGTAAAGTAATGCTCAAAATTCTCCAAGCCAGGCTTCAGCAATATGTGAACCGTGAACTTCCTGATGGTTCAAGCTGGTTTTAGAAACAGCAGAGCAACCAGAGATCAAATTGCCAACAGCTGGATCATAGAAAAAGCAAGAGAGTCCCAGAAAAACATCTATTTCTGCTTTATTGACTATGCCAAAGCCTTTGACTGTGTGGATCACAATAAACTGTGGAAAATTCTGAAAGAGATGGGAATACCAGGCCACCTGATCTGCCTCTTGAGAAATTTGTATGCAGGTCAGGAAGCATCAGTTAGAACTGGACATGGAACAACAGACTGGTTCCAAATAGGAAAAGGAGTTCGTCAAGGCTGTATATTGTCACCCTGTTTATTTAACTTATATGCAGAGTACATCACGAGAAACGCTGGACTGGAAGAAACACAAGCTGGAATCAAGATTGCCAGGAGAAATATCAATAACCTCACATATGCAGATGACACCACCCTTATGTCAGAAAGTGAAGAGGAACTCAAAAGCCTCTTGATGAAAGTGAAAGTGGAGAGTGAAAAAGTTGGCTTAAAGCTCAATATTCAGAAAACAAAGATCATGGCATCTGGTCCCACCACTTCATGGGAAATAGATGGGGAAAAAGTGGAAACAGTGTCAGACTTTATTTTTCTGGGCTCCAAAATCACTGCAGATGGTGACTGCAGCCATGAAATTAAAAGACGCTTACTCCTTGGAAGGAAGGTTATGACCAACTTAGATAGCATATTGAAAGGCAGAGACATTACTTTGCCAACAAAGTTTCGTCTCGTCAAGGCTATGGTTTTTCCTGTGGTCGTGTATGGATGTGAGAGTTGGACTGTGAAGAAGGCTGAGCACAGAAGAATTGATGCTTTTGAACTGTGGTGTTGGAGAAGACTCTTGAGAGTCCCTTGGACTGCAAGGAGATCCAACCAGTCCATTCTGAAGGAGATCAGCCCTGGTATTTCTTTGGAGGGAATGATGCTAAAGCTGAAACTCCAGTACTTTGGCCACCTGATGCGAAGAGTTGACTCATTGGAAAAGACTCTGATGCTGCGACGGATTGGGGGCAAGAGGAGAAGGGGAGGACAGAGGATGAGATGGCTGGATGGCATCACTGACTCAATGGATATGAGTCTGAGCGTACACAGGGCATGGTGCTGGACAGGGAGGCCTGGCATACTGGGATTCATGGGGTCGCTGAGCGACTGATCTGATCTGATGCAATTATTAAAAACAGTTCTTGCTAGTTTCCTATGTGTCTCTTAACTGTGAGTCCTTCGGGTTCCTAAGAATATTTCAAGTTCTTTTCTTTAGGGAATCTCACCACATTTTAATTGTGATGAAGCAGTGACCATATATGTCATTTTTGACAGCTGAGATGCAATTGGCACTGTCAGTACCACAACTAACATATATTTTGGCCTTCTGAAAGCACACAGAGCTATCACGAATATTAAATAGGATTTTACCTCAATTATAAAATAATTTTCAGTTCAAAGCAAAAGGAAAAGCAATTTGAAGTCAATAGTCTTGTGCGTTGATGAATTCAACAAAAGTATTTTATAGGAAAAGAGAAAAATCAATTCTATCAATCTGAAAAAAAATAAGCAAAATGTCTTGAGTTCCATAGCATTTTAGACTATGAACAAAAATGTGATTTAGTAACTTTTGAATATTCTAGGTATCAGACATTTTTGTACAACAATACTGATTATAATAAACTACAAATGGACTTAGACTGTACACAAACATCCTATTTTCTTCTTTAGAGTAAGAATGAATTTTTAAATTTTCTAGTACTTTGCCTTGGGCTTTCTTCTGAAAGAAACGTAAGCAGACATTTCCTGAAGAGGCCTAGAGTGAGGTGGAAGAATGGAAGCGACACTGAATAAAGCTAATGCAAACAAAACTTTGATTCACTATTTAAAGCTTCATGGAAACTAACCTTTTAAACTTGTATTTTGTGAGCACACAAATGACCTTTAAGACTAAGTGGAAAAATCTGTTGTTAGATTCATTGTAGTTTGCTACTGGTGGTGGGTGTTGGATTTTTTTCTTGACTTATCTTTAGAAATGCTTCTGTGTTCCAACAAATGGTGATGATTAAATAGCATATAAAAGAAAAGAAAACCTGACCAGAAGAAAATTTTCTGTCTATGCACATCTTAATTTAAGCAGAAAATTGAAGGAATTTTCCAGTGATGCATTAACAAGTTTATGTCCTACAACATTCAGAAGCAGTGGCTCAACTCATGCCATTTATGTTGTTTAGCATAGAATTAAAGGGGCAAGAGCTGGATTCTGGGATTATATGTGCCTCTTTCTCAACCTGTGGCCTTGGAAACTTTAATTACCCTTTCTAAATATTGTTTTGTATTCTTGAAATTGAAGCTAAGACTTAGCATTCCTTAGGGCCTCATTGAGGATCAAATGAGGCAGTATTTGTAAATCAATTATTTTGGTACTTGGTTTATGCTCAGAACTTCATATATTTGAGCCATTATTATAGCTATTATTATACAGAAAATTCATGTATACATTGTTTTATAGTTTAAAATTTTATAATAACTGGTATTTTTATAATTATTGTCTTGTTTTTATGTTTCTGTATTTTCTTCTTTAAGTATATTGTGAGCATTTTCTCTGGGTTGATGTCCTTCAGAGTATACCAACAAAACAAACATAGTAAATATATACATATATTCAATTTTTGACAGCTGATAATCCTGAAAAATCATTGCTATTAAACAATTCAGTTAATCACTACAAACAACATGAATTTTCCAGTACTCTTATTGATAAATTTCTTTGTATTTTTTCCCATAGCCAGGTTATTCATTAGAAGATGAGCTCTTGATGTCTGTTTTCCAATTTGTGTGGTTAGTAATTTTTCAGAAATTTTTCTCTCCTGCCATATCCCACTTTATTCTAGAAACTAACTTTATTCCCATAGATCTATTTTATTTTTCTTCTTTACTGACATCCTGGGATGATTATACCATTGCTACTCTTTACTCTGTGCTTAAACTCAATGACTCTCTCCCACAGAAATAGAAACTATCTTAGAAGAAAAATTATATGAAGTGCATTGCCACACTATATAGTTTATTTTATTTGGATTCAACTGTTTTGAAGTGAAGAACCCACGTAGTGTAATTTATTAACCTTTGGAATTTCAAAGAAATATACATAAAATTTTTGGCTCTCCATTGTCAAATATTATTCATCCATGGTCATAACAACATTTACATGGGATTATCAAAATTTTTATATATTAATCATATCATATATTTTCTGAAGACTGTTACATAAAGCAATATATAAATGTGTATATGTGCATGTATAGTATGAATCTATATATACGTATGTATATGTGTATTTTATATGCCAAAATAATGTTTGATTTAATATTCTTGAAAGTCTTAGAGTTTAAGCAATCAAGTATGAGTAGGCCATACTGGACACTCATGGCTATATTTAGGGATTGGTAGACATAAAATTTCTGATGAAAACTATTTAATTTAGTAATGAAAGTGAATGCTACTCATATTGTGAATCACAGAACAGTGATAAGAATTATTGTCAGTTTCTACTTCAATGTGATCTCTGCTTTACTAGAAATATGAAAAACAGTGGAACCTGGCAAACCATGCAAGGAGGTAAGGGGACTAATTATAATAATTGTTGGGAAGGATCTTCAGGTATTGTAGTTCAAGAATAACAAGAGAGGAAATTAACCCGAGAGAGCACCAAAATGTATCTTGGAGACCGCAGGAAGAGAAAACCAGAAGAACTGAAAATCCAAAATGTTAAAATTATCAAGCAAAATCTGAAGATTCATGGAAGAAAGTTTAGATATCACATATAAGTATTGAATGGAGGAGCAAAGTAAGTCTATTAACACAAATGTTGCATAATTTTGAGAATGTAGTTCTTAATATTGAGTGAGTAAGTGAAGTCACTCAGTCATGTCTGACTCTTTCCGATCCCATGGACTGTAGCCTACCAGGCTCCTCTGTCTATGGAATTTTCCAGGCAAGTGTACTGGAGTGGGTTGCCATTTCTTAATATTGAGGTATTTGTTTATGTCCTGTATGTATGATCCCCACTGGTCAGGGGGAATTTTGAATTAAAGATAGCTGAAAGAAACATAAAAATATTTGTATATTCTTCCAAATAAAGAAAGTTAAAGCTTCTTCTGTTTCACATGTTTCTAGAGGGACAAAGATCATGGGTTAGAAATTGACAACCATAGCACATAAGATGCATTTCCTATGGGCTTGTCCATAACAGGAAGAATATTCTAGATAAGACTGTGAAGTAGAATTAGAATAAGATCTGAATTATACACTTGGTGGGAAACAGGAAGGAATACAGAAACTTTTCAATAGCGATCCTGTATTTCCCACATACAAATATACTGAAAAGTCAGAATAGCTTAAGGCTATTTTATCACCAAAGCTATTTGTTTCTTCAGGAGTTATTTGAACTGCAGAGGATATGTAACTCCAAAGTTCATTAGAAAGTTTGGACTCAAAGGAAAGGAGAAAATGTAAGATTGTGTCAAGGTTACAGATAATAGCATTTATTTATAAAGCATATTTAATATTATATGGGGCCTAAGAGAGAAAATATTAGTAAGAATATGTACAGAATATTAATGGTACCTTTTAAGTGAAGGTCACTATGATTTTAAAATAGTCTAAAATATTACTTCTTTTTGAAATACTTTTAGGAAAAAAAATTTAAAGATAAAAAATTGACACTTTCTTAAGTGTGATTTAATGATTATAATAAACTGTTATGCACATGTGGCAAAATTTGAATTCATAGAGGAACTTCTTGAAACTTTGCAGAGATTTTAAAACTTATGATTACAACTTCACACAGATTCTCTTAGTATCCACACTACTTGGAAACTTAATGAAAGTGAAAGTGAAATTCACTGTCGTGTCTGATTCTTTGCCAGCTCTTGGAATTCTCCAGGCCAGAATACTGGAGTGGCTAGTCATTCCCTTCTCCAGGGAATCTTCCTAACCCAGGAATTGAACCTAAGTCTCCTGCATTGCAGGCAAATTCTTTACCAGCTGAGCCACCATAGAAACCCAGGAATACTGGAGTGGGTACCTATCCCTTCTCCATGGGATCTTCCCAAACTAGGAATTGAACTAGGGTCTCCTACATTGCAGGCAGATTCTTTACCTGCTGAGATACTAAGCTTAATAGAAATCTACATTTTTGAGCTTCTCCCCAAATTTAGTGATTCAGATACTATAGAGGTAGATCTCAGCAGTCTGTTTTATCAAGCTTTCCAGGTCATTCTTATAAATACTAAATATGTAGACCTGCTAATATACTACTATTGGACTTGAATTAGGGTTGCCAGAAAAAAATAATAACTGAGAACAATAGCAACAATAATAAAGGTCACTTAAATTTTTAGAACAACAAAATAATGTTTAATATAAACCTGCCCCATAAAGCCATAGGTGATGCTAATTTGTACATGCTAGGTCACTTTAGTCGTGTCTGACTCTTTATTACTCCATAGACCATAGCCTGCCCGGCTCCTCTGTCCATCTGATTGTCCCAGCAAGAATACTGGAGTGGATTGCCATGCCCTCCTCCAGGGGATCTTCCCAACCCAGGGACTGAACCTGTATTTCCTGTGTTTCATGCACCGCAAGCAGGTTCTTTATGACTGAGCTACTGGGGAAGCCCTATGCTAGTATTAAAACTCACTAATTATTTATCTGAAATTCAGATTTCACTGAGTGTTTTATGTTTTACTAGCAACCCTTACTTGAATGGAAAAGACTAGTGTTAGGTCAGTTAACATAAACCTCTTTTTGGAACATGGAAATATTCAGGTTTAAAAATATGTAATAAATGACTGTATTCCACAATTGGTTTATTTGGCTTACAGGGTGGTCTGTATGTCAAAAAGATGTTGAATCTTGTTCAGTGCTTTTCTGCTACCTCTTCTTGTATATACCATAAACTCAATGAAAGATTTCTTGGTCTGATTGGTTGTTGTTGTTGCTTAGCTGCTAAGTTGTGTCCAACTGCTTAGCGACCAAATGGACTGAGGTTGTCAGGCTTCTCTGTCCATGGAATTCTCCTGGAAGGATACTGGAGTGGGTTGCCGTGTTCTTCTCCAGGGGATCTTTCCATCCCAGGGGTTGAACCCAGGTCTCCTGCATTGCAGGTGGACTCTTCACCACTGAGCCACAAGGGACTACCATTTAAAAAATGCTATCCATTGGGTGACTTAAAGAACAGATGTTGATTTCCTCACAGTTCTGGAGAAAGTCTGTGATCAGGGTTCCAATATGGCCAGTTTGTGGTTTGAGATCTCCTCTTGATTTACACAAGGCCTTCTTCCAATGTTCTTATGTGGCAGAGAAAGAGAGAATAATCTCTCTAGGATCTCTTCTATAGGGACACTTATCCCATCATGAGAATTCCACCTTCATGATCTCCTCTAAACCTCTAACCTTGGTTATATCGTAAAAACCCCATCTCCAAATACCATTTCAATGAGGGTTAGGGCTTCAACATATGAATTGGAGGCAGGGGGTGGGGGTGGGGACACAATTTAGTCCACAGAAAGTGTCAATCTGTATAAAGAATTACAACTTTACCTTGAAAATATATACCTAGAAATTTGATATAAAGAAAATGAAGGATGAAATACCAATAAAATATAGTATTTCTGAGAAAAAATTCTGGATTTTTTTTCTTTTTTAAATTTATTTTAATTGGAAGCTAATTACTTTACAATATTATGGTGGTTTTTGCCATACATTCACATGAATCAGCCATGGGCGTACATGTGTTCTCCATCCTGACCCTCCCTCCCACCTCCCTTCCCATCCCATCCCTCAGGGTCATTCCAGTACACCAGTCCTGAGCACCCTATCTCATGCACTGAACCTGGACTGGTGACCTATTTCACATATGACAATATACATGTTTCAATGCTATTCTCTCAAATCACCCCACCCTTGCCTTCTCCCACAGAGTCCAAAAGTCTGTTCTTTACATCTGTGTCTCTTTTGCTGTCTTGCATATAGGGTCATCGTTACCATCTTTCTAAATTCCATATATTTGTGTTAATATACTCTATTGGTGTTTTTATTTCTGACTTACTTCACTCTGTATAATAGGCTTAAGTTTCATCCACCTCATTATAACTGATTCAGATGCAATCTTTTTAATAGCTGAGTAATATTCCATTGTGTATATGTACCAAAGCTTTCTTATCCATTTGTCTGCAAATGGACATATAGGTTGCTTCCATGTCCTGGCTATTGTAAACAGTGCTGCGATGAACAGTGGGGTACATGTGTCTCTTTCAATTCTGGTTTCCTTGGTGTGTATGCCTAGCAGTGGAATTGCTAAACCATATCACAGCTTAAATTTTCCTTAGAAAATATATATCAGATTTCAATGTTTGACAATTAATGAGTGTCTCTCAAGATGAGCTGTTTTACTTGACAATTTTTTTCACTAGTAAAAAGAAATGCCATTTTTTTTCCTGTTAGAATTTAAATAACCAATAAAATATAAAATTAAAAAAAAAATACAGTGACCCAAATAGGTATAGCTTTCTAGCCAGGAGTCTTAGATTTGTAGAAAGTAGAATTCAGTGTATCACCCTCTATTTCTCTCATATTACTAACATTTTTAAAATCAATGAACACACATTTGTTACAGTTGATAAGCCAATATTGATACATTATTATTAACTAAGGTCCCTGGTTTATTAATGCTCAGTCTTTGAAATTTATATTCTATGAGTTTTGGCAAATGTATAATGCCACATATCCATCATTACACCACCACTGTAAACCCCCTTGTGCTCAAGGATTCATTTCTAAACCAGATGTTTTCAGTGATTGAAAAGTGAAGTCTTTACTGCAGATATCTAAAAAGAGTTATATGAATAAAGAAAGGGAAACATCTTTAATTCCTATTCCCACAAAAGCAATTTCTATAATGGTACATTTGTTATTGCATTCTTATTTCCTTTTTTTCTTTTTTTCCTATAAGTTAATGCCCCTAAATTATATAAACTTTAGAGATGAAATTTTTTATCCCCCAAAATTCAACCTGAGCACCACAAAATCAAATAAAACACAGAACATCATAATTAGAAAGGATTGAAGGTAAATCAGAATCTCCCTCCCTTAGTCTCTTGGCTGTACTAAGTGGCATAGAGGAGAAATGTATGCTAACTTTCTAATAGCAAAGTGTGTCTTGCTAAGTCACTTCAGCCGTGTCCACCTCTTTGCAACCCTATGGACTGTAGCCTGCCCAGCTTCTCTGTCCATGGGATTCTTCAGGCAGGAATACTGGAGTGGGTTGCCATTTTCTTTTCCAACAGCAAAGTAATCTTTTTTTTATTTGTGGTGTTTGAGCACTAGCATCTGGTTGTTTACATTTTAGCTAAATTTCACATTAAAGTCTGTTCAAAGCAGCCACTTCAAAGATTTCTTTCTACAGCCGCATTTGATACTGGTATTTGTTCTTAGTCCTTTGTGGAGTGCATTAATTGGATCGTTTTGCATTAATCGAAATTCTTTGCCAAACAGTTACTTTGGCAATTTGAAATGGAATTTCTATTTTTTGCCTTGCATACAGGCTCAGTCTGTATCAGGGTAGATACCAGAAAACATAGATATGCATTTTTCTCTTACCGCTGTTCAACATTTTTAACTTCTTGGTCAACTACATCAATATGCATGCCTTTATAGATAATGGAAAATTTTAGTTATAAAACATTTTTTTTAAGTTTTGTACCTTTACAGTTCTCCTGGCTAGAAAGCTATACCTATTTGGGTCACTGTATTTTATTTTTTTATTATTGGTTATTTAAATTCTAACAGGAAAAAATGGCATTTCTTCTTACTAATGAAAACATTGGCAATTAAAACAACTCATCTTGAGAGACACTCATTAATTGTCAAACATTGAAATCTGATATATATTTTCTAAGGAAAATTTAAGCTGTGATATGGTTTATTAAAAAGTATTCTAGTTAAGCTACAGGATGATATTAATAAACAATTCATGGACATTCAATAAAGAAGTACATAGTAATAGAATAGAAAGAAAGAGAGTGAAGTCCCTCAGTTGTGTCTGATTCTTTGTGACCACATGGACTGTAGCCTATCAGGCTCCTCCATCCATGTGATTTTCCAGGTAAGAGTATTGGACTGGGTTGCAATTTCCTTCACCAGGTCTTCCCAACCCAGAGATTGAATCTGGGTCTCCTGTGTTGCAGACACTTTACCATCTGAGCCACCAGGGAAGCAATAATAGAATTTCAAGTATTAAAAGGAATTTAAAAATGATTAGCATTACTTTTAGGTGAATACATTGTGAACTCCGAGAGTTCAGGATATTAGCATTGAAGGGAAATATTGTTAGGCGAGTATATTCTCCTCAGTTCTGTCTCATCTCAACAAAAATTTGAAGTGAAGGACGTTAGAGTCCTTGGCGTGTCGTAGCGCTTGGACAGACCGTGTTATAGCTCTTGGGTCTCAAAGAGACTGTATTATAGCTCTTAGACAGGTCAGTGTTACAGCTCTGTGTTACAGCTCAATTTTATTTAGAAAATAGCAGGAAAATACATCCCCGAAGCATGAGGGCATGCCGACACAAAGACGTGAAGAGAAGAGAGAAAGGAGAGAAAGAGAAACAGAGAACATGTGTGCCAAAGAGAGAGAGAGATCCCTGGCCCTTTGGCTCCTCTTTTTATATGTTTTTTCCTCCCCCTGGGTCTGCCCTATGTAAATTGGACTAGCCAGGAGTGCTGTTTGTTCTACCTGAAGTCCTCACTCTGGTCCTCAGACCTTCCTTTATTCTATTTTCACAGGCTTTTCCCTTCCTTGTCTTTTAGCCACCACCGTTCTAGACCCCTGTTTCCTATTCTAACTACCTAACATTATTATTATGATTAAATGACATTCTCAAATCATATTAGTTTTTACTAACTAATATACAATTAGTATTATAGAAGGTTTACTGGACAAATGAGGCTAACTTTTGACACAATTACCAGATAGGGAAATTTATCAGCACCAGTTGCGTATACTTCTAATTAGATTTTGCGTCTATATTTATTTTGAGTATCTCTTTTGCTTATCACCAGTGTGCTCATTTCTTCTGTCTTATTTTAATCAACATTTAATGTTTATAATACACATATAATACTTATAATACATTTTTCTCAAATAACAGTTTGGTTGATACAATTAAGTCAGCAGTCTTCTCTTTCAAAGCACAGAAGTTTATACTTTTATATCATTAAGTATCACAGTCTAATCCAGAAATTAGAACATCCTGGCTATACAGCTTTTAACTTTCACTCTCACCTTACTTATTTACTTTCAAATCTAGCATGTATTTGCTCATTTTAAATTCAAAAATTTTCATACTTTCTTTGGAATATGACTTATACCACATTTATTTTTAGAACAGAAGAAGAAATGAGTCTATCATTTTCTCTTGCATGTCCCTTGCTTATTGAGTAGAATGTAGTCAAACGTATGGAAACACTGTATATGTTTTCATCTCTTTCCTGTTCACTGTTAACATAGTAAAAAGTCTGATTAAAATTCAAAAAAAGAAATTGTGATTAGTACATAATTTACTAAACACATTTACTTTCCAACATTCCTTTCTCCCTCTCCTTAAGGAGACTTATTAGCATTATGCAGTATCCATGGAACATGCTGTTCTGAGTATTGCCAGATTGCAGTGTAAATAACACAGAATTCTGCTTTCTAACTGGATGTTGATGTTCTTAAGTCAATAAACTACCTAGCTAAGGTGAAACATGGTTTAATTTTTCTTACAATGCTCCATAAAACCAAAGTATTTCTGTATTCTTTGGAGGTAATTAATTCTGAAAAACACTGAGTAAAAACCATGGGATAAATTCAGAGTTTTAGGGACATCCTCAGACCCCCAGCCTAAAATCTATTTAATTACTTATGTATTGTTTTCATAAAGATAAAAGCACTTTCCCTAAAGTCTTTAATATTTAAAATGAAACAATACTAAATGAAACACTATAAACATAAGGGCAAAATTACTCTTAGACACAAAGACTTTCTACTAGCAGATAAAAAAGGTGAATACATACATCCAGTTCTCAGAAAAAGTGTGAACTTCTTAAAAGTATTTCACTCAAAAAATAAATAAGGACTTCCCTGATGGTTCAGTGGTTAAGACTTCTTCTGATGAGTTGAAAATACTCAAGTAGCATCTCTTTATAACCAAGGTAACCAAAAACTTGGATAGTTCCTATGGCAATATTAAAATGAAGTTACTAAGGGAAGTGCAAAAAGCCAACGATTGGTTTCATTTTCGTACTCTATCTAAAATCTATGGGGGGTAACTTTGGGACTAATACATGTTTGTAATTTATGGCTTATGAAGAGAAATTAGAAATTATGGATTTCTATAATTAAATTGTTTTCTATGTGCACACAGAATGTGAGAAGACCCTGAAATATTTTTTTCCCAGAGACTGTAGTGTAACAATACAAAATGAAACAAAAAAAAAATGAAAATGGTACCATGAGTTATATATTAGTAACATATACAGTTATAAAAATCAATAAATTACAGATTCAAATGAGGAAAATTAATATGAAATTTCTAAAATTTATAGTAATTACAAGCATGTAGCAATATTTCAAGTTCATTGAATCAGTGGTGACATAGCCAAGGAGAATCAAAACCATGAATTGATGAATAATGTGTGTAATAGAGAAAGGGGAAAATATAAAACAATTATGGGCCTCATAGTAAAGAACAGGCCCTTCTTGGGATAAAACACTGAACAATAAGTAGAATACAATTTATAGCAGACTGAAAAATCATGGAATGATTTAAGGGAAGAAAAAAATGAATCTAGCTACTATCCTTCTAGGTGGGACAGATACATTGGTGTGCTTTCTTCCCATTCCATTCACAGGAAAATGTTTGATAGCTTGGTATATGTGTGTTTACTTTTCCCTGCTGTATTCTACATTTTACCAGTAACTCATCCAAGACATATAAAGCGCACTCATGATTTTTTGCATAGTTATTGACTATATTGCCCACACTGTACATTTCATACCCTGTGACTCATTTATTTTACAACTGCAAAAGTTTGTATCTCTTAATCTCCCTCACCTATTTATTTTTTTTCCACTTCCATCCTTTCTGACAACCACCTGCTTGTTCTCTGTATCTATAATTCTGTTTCTTTTTTGTTATGTTCATTCATTTATTTACTTTTAGATTCCATGTGTAAGTAAAGTCATACAATATTTTTCTTTCTCTGACTTGTTTCACATGGCATAATTATCTCTAGATCCATACTTGTTGATCCAGAATGTTGAGGAATGGCAGAATTCCAGTCTTTTATAGCTAATATTCCATTGTGTATATGACATCTTTATCCATCCATATGTTGATGACACTTAGATTACTTCCATGTCTTGGCTATTATAAATAATGCTGCAATGAATATATATATATACACATATGTATATATATTTTTTCTGGTTAGTGTTTTAGTTTTCTTCATATAAACACCCAGAAGTGGAATTGCTGGATCATATGGTAGTTCTATTTTTAATATTTTGAGAAATCTCTATATCTTTTTTCATAATAGCTGTACCAATTTACACTCCCACCAATAGTACAAGGGTTTCCTTTCTCAATGCTTATTATTTGTGGTCTTCTGACATGTGGGATTGCATTTTCTTAATTAGTGATACTGAGCATTTTTGCATGTGCCTGTTGACCATCTGTTTGCCTTCCTTGGAAAAATATCTATTCAAATTTTCTGCCCATTTTTTTAAATTCAATTTTTTTTTTTTATGTTGAGTTATATGAGTTCTTTGTATGCTTTGGATATTAACCCCAAATTAGAGATATAATTTACTAGTAAATTCTACAATTCAGTAAGTGGTCATTTTGCTTTATTGATAATTTTGTTTGCTGTTTAAAAGCTTTTTACTTTGAGGTGTCCTATTTGTTTATGTTATTTTTGTTTCCCCTGATTAAGGATACATATCCACAAAAAATTGCAAAGATCAGCATCAAATAGTTTCTTACTCATGTTTTCTTCTTGAAGCTTTATGGTTTCAGGTCTTACATTTCTGTCTCCAATGGACTTTGAATTTAATTTTTTCCATGGCATAAGAGCTGTTTCAATTTGATTGTTTTGCATGTAGCTGTTCATTTTTCCAAACACCATTTATTGAAGAAGCTATATTTTCCCCAGTATATATTTTTGCCTCCTTTGTCTTAGAATAATTGCCCATATCATAAATTGAGCTCTCCATTTTATTCCATTAATCCATGTGTCTATTTTGATGTCAATACCAAACTGTTTTGATTACAATAGATTTGTAGTATAGTTTGAAATCAAAGAACATGATATATTCAGCTTTGTTCTTATTTCTCAGGATTGTTTTGGCAATTTTAGATCTTCTGTGTTTTCATTAAGATTTTAGAATTATTTGTTTTACTTCTGTGGAGAAAGCAATTGGCACTTTCAAAATATGTTAATCAAGAATGGGAGAAATGCATTAATATCAGTACCAATAAACAAAAGATAATAACTAATTAGAATCAGTGGTCAAATATAGCAATGCTAAAGTTCACAAAGGTAAATACATTTTTTCCTACTTAAAGAAGAGGAAAGCTGTTCTTCATTTACAGTTGCCATCTGGAAAATGTGCATCCAACTTTTAATTAATCTTTTTTTTTTTTCATTTAAAAGTAAAAAGAATGCTCGAACTACAGCACAATTGCACTCATTTTAAAGCTAGTAAATTAATGCTCAAAATTCTCCAAGCCAGGCTTCAACAAAACGTGAACCGCAAACTTCCAGATTTTCAAGCTGGTTTTAGAAAAGGCAGAGGAACCAGAGATCAAATTGCCAACATCTGCTGGATCATGGAAAAATAAAGAGAGTTCCAGAAGAACATCTATTTCTGTTTTATTGACTATGCCAAAGCCTTTGATGTGTGGATCACAATAAACCTTGGAAAATTCTGAAACAGATGGGAATATCAAACCACCTGACCTGCCTCTTGAGAAACCTGTATGCAGGTCAGGAAGCAATAGTAAGAACTGGACATGGAACAACCAACTGGTTCCAAATAGGAAAAGGAGTACATCAAGGCTGTATACTGTCACTCTGCTTATTTAACTTATATGCAGAATGCATCACGAGAAAAGCTGGGCTGGATGAAGCACAAGCTGGAATCAAGATTGCCAGGAGAAATATCAATAACCTCAGATATGCAGATGACACCACCCTTATGGCAGAAAGTGAACAGGAACTCAAAAGCCTCTTGATGAAAGTGAAAGAGAAGAGTGAAAGAGGAGAGTGAAAAAGTTGGCTTAAAGTTCAGCATTCAGAAAACTAAGATCATGGCATCCAATCCCATCAGTTCAGTTCAGTTCAGTCATTCAGTCGTGTCTGACTTTTTGTGACCCCATGAACTGCAGCACGCCAAGCCTCTCTGTCCATCACCAACTACTGGAGTTCACTCAAATTTACGTCCATTGAGTCGGTGATGCCATCCAGCCATCTCATCCTCTGTTGTCCCCTTTTCCTCCTGCTCCCAATCTCTCCCAATCCCATCACTTCATTGCAAATAGATGGGAAAACAGTGGAAACAGTGGCAGACTTTATTTTTCTGGGCTCCAAAATCACTGCAGATGGTAACTGAAATTAAAAGACGTTTACTCCTTGGAAAGAAAGTTATGACCAACCTAGACAGCATATTAAAATGCAGAGACATTATGTCATCACCAAAGGTCCGTCTAGTCAAGGCTATGGTTTTTCCAGTAGTCATGTATGGATGTGAGAGTTGGACTGTAAAAAAGCTGAGTGCTGAAGAATTGATGCTTTTGAACTGTGGTGTTGGAAAAGACTCTTGAGAGTCCCTTGGACTGCAAGGAGATCCAACCAGTCCATCCTAAAGAAAATCTGTCCTGGGTGTTCATTGGAAGGACTGACGTTGAAGCAGAAACTCCAATACTTTGGCCACCTAATGCAAAGAGCTGACTCATTTGAAAAGACCCTGATGCTGGGAAAGATTGAGGGCAGGAGGAGAAGGGAATGACAGAGGATGAGATGGTTGGATGGCATCACCGGTTCAATGGACATGGGTTTAGGTGGATTCCAGCAGTTGGTGATGGATAGGGAGGCCTGGCGTGCTGCGGTCTCATGGGGCCACAAAGAATCAGACACAACTGAGCGACTGAACTGAACTGAACCATTAAATATGGTATTTTTTAAATCTATCTTGACATGTATATCCAGAGTTAGAAAGCTGATAGGCCTGCCTTCTTAAAATACCATTACATTTATTTGAGTCATTATGCCACATTTTTGACAGTAAATTTTAAGAAGGATGTAGAGAATTCAAATGCATTCATACAGTATCAAGGGTGATAATGCAAATCAAAAGCATGTCTTATCAATAAAAATAAACTGAAAAAGATAAGATATAAGGGAAAAAAGTCATCATAGGAATACTCTAATATTGAGGAATGTCAAGCAAAATTATTACTTATTTTTCCTTACCAAAGAAAAAAATATAATGTAGAAACAAATTTTCACTCAACATCAAAAATAGTTCTCCAGTACAGTTGTGAGTGATTTTCCTGATAGCTCAGTTGGTAAAGAATCCACCTGCAATGCTGGAGACTCTGGTTCAGTTCCTGGGTCGGGAAGATCCTCTGGAGAAGGGATGGGCTACCTACTCCAGTATTCTGGCCTAGAGAATTCCATGGACTGTATAGACAATGGGGTTACAAACAGTGAGACACAACTGAGCAGATTTATTAAAAAAAATAAAAAGTACAGTTGTCTAAATGGGGAATTTGCTATGTAGAAGACACTCAAGAGTAGTTTTTAAAACCATTCTACAATTAAATACAGAAGATAGAAGGTGGTGGAGAAGATGATCTGCATTTTCCCTTCTTGTCCTAAAACTTTAGGATTCTTTGCTAATCTGATAAAGTAGACCAGAAGATAATGAAAGACTTAGGTCAGGACCTTACACTGGTGAGGTAAACTTTGATGAAGTATAATATAAAGTCTTCACTGAAAACAGTAACTTACGCCTGAGAATAAATGAATTACTATAACTTCTGAGAAGGAAAATTTGTTATACTAAATCAAAACTTTTAATAGGCATGAAAGACTATATGCTGAGTGAAAAAAATCACTTCACTGTAAAGAATGTTATTAAATTCAATAGATAAGACGATATTAAAATCACATGGTGGAGAGTTCAGACAAAACATGGTCGGCTGGAGAAGGGAATGGCAAACCACTTCAGTATTCTTGCCTGGAGAATTCCATGAACAGTATGAAAAGGCAAAAAGATAGGATACTGAAAGAGGAACTCCCCAGGTCGGTAGTTGCACAATATGCTACTGGAGATCAGTGGAGAAATACTACAGAAAGAATGAAGAGACAGAGCCAAAGCAAAACAACACCAAGTTGTGGATGTGACTGTTGATGGACATAAAGTCTGATGCTGTAAAAAACAATATACCATAGGAACCTGGAATGTTAGGTCCATGAATCAAGGCAAAGTAGAAGTGGTCATACAGGAGATGGCAAGAGTGAACGTCAACATCTTAGGAATCAGTGAACTAAAATGGACTGGAAAGGGTGAATTTAACTCAGATGACCATTATGTCTACTACTGTGGGCAAGAATCCCTTAGAAGAAATGGAGTAGCCCTCATAGTCAACAAAAGAGTCCAAAATGCAATATTTGGGTGCAATATCCAAAACGAAAGAATGATCTCTGTTCATTTCCAAGACAAAGCATTCAGTATCAGAGTAATCCAAGTCAATGCCCCAACCACTAAAGCCAAAGATGCTGGAGTTGAATTGTTCTATGATGACCTACAAGACCTTCTAGAACTAACACCCAAAAAAGATGCCCTATCATCATAGGGAACTGGAATGCAAAAGCAAGAAGTCAAGAAATACCTGAAGTGACAGGCAAATTTGGCCTTGGAGTACAAAATGAAGCAGGGCAAAGGCTAACAGAGTTTTGTCGAGAACCACTTGTCATAGGAAACACCCTCTTCCAATAACACAAGAGAGGACTCTACACATAAACATCACTAGATGGCCAATACTGAAATCAGATTGATAAGATGGAGAATCTCTATACAGTCAGGAAAAACAAGACGAGGAGCTGACTGTGGCTCAGATAATGAAATACTATTACCAAATTCAGACTTAAACTGAAGAAAGTAGGGAAAACCACCAGACCATTCATGTATGACCTAACTCAAATCCTTAACAATTATACAGTAGAAGTGACAAATATATTCAGGGATTAGATTTGATAGACAGAGTGCCTGAAGAACTATGGGTGGAGGTTTGTGACATTGTACAGGAGGCAATGATAAAGACGATCCCAAGAAAAAGAAATGCAAAAGTGAAAAATGGTTGTCTGAGAAGGCCTTACAAATAGCTGAGAAAAGAAGAGAAGCTAAAGGCAAAGGAGAAAAGGAAAGATATACCCATGTGAATGAAGAGTTCCAAAGAATAGCAAGGAGAGATAAGAAAGCCTTCCTCAGTGATCAATGCAAAGAAATAAAGGGAAATAATAGAGTGGGAAAGACTAGAGATCTCTTTAAGAAAATTAGAGAGACCAAGGGAACATTTCATGCAAAGATGGGCACAATAAAGGACAGAAATGGTATGGACCTAACAGAAGCAGAAGATATTAAGAAGAAGTGGCAAGAATATACAGAAGAACTATATGAAAAATATCATGACCCAGATAATCATGATGGTGTGATCACTCACCTATAGCCAGACACCCTGGAATGCGAACTTAAGTGGGCTTTAGGAAGCATCACTCCGAACAAATCTAGTGGAGGTGGTGGAACTCCAGCTGACTTATTTCAAGTCCTAAAGTTGATGCTGTTAGTGCTGCACTCAATATGCCAGCAAACTTGGAAAACTCAGCAATGGCCACAAGAGTGGAAAAGGTCAGTTTTCATTCTAATCCCAAAGAAAGGCAATGCTAAAAAATGTTGAAACTACCACACAATTGCACTCATCTTACACATTAGCCAAGTAATGCTCAAAATCCTTCAAGCGAGGCTTCAACAGTACATGAACCAAGAAAAACTAAGGAGTCTCTTGATGGAAGTGAAAGTAGATAGTCAAAAATCTGACTTAAAACTCAACATTGAAAAACTAAAATCGGGGCATCATCCAGTCCCAACACTTCATGGCAAATAGATGGGGAAACAATGGAAACAGTGACAGACTTCATTTTCTTGAGGCCCTAAATCACTACAGATGGTTACTGCAGCCATGAAATTAAAAGATGCTTGCTCTTTGGAAGAAAAGCTATGATCCACCTAGACAGCACATTAAAAAGCAAAGACATTACTTTGCTAACAAGGTCCATCTAGTTAGTTAAAGCTATGGTTTTTCTGTAGTCATTATACGTGTTGGAGATGACTTTTGAGAGGCCATTGGACTCCAGGGAGATCAAAGCAGTCAATCCTGAAAAAAATCAGTCCTGAATATTCACTGGAAGGACTGATGCTGATGCTGCAATACTTGGACTACCTGATGCAAAGAGCTGTCTCATTGGAAAAGATCCTGATGCTGGGAAAGATTGAAGGCAGGAGGAAAAAGGGACGACAGAGGATGAGATGGTTGGATGGCATCACCCACTCTGGACATGAATTTGAGCAAGTTTTGTGAGTTGGTGATGGATAGGAAGGCCTGGTATGCTGCAGTGCATGGGGTTGCAAAGATTCAGATACGCCTGAGCGACTGAACCGAACTAATCTGAAAATCACAACCCTTTATGTCCAAATTAGGCTGTATTTCCATAGTGGCCTTTTTAAGTCACATTATGAGTTGACGATCTGTGAAGGTCATGGCCTTTCTAATCTTTTATGCTTCTGTGATCTGTTGTCATTCTAAAATGTAATGATTTCAAATAGAGTTCACCAAGATGAGTTGTTTCCTCACTTATGGTTTATCGAAGACTTTCCTGTCCACTACTTGTTACTGCTGACCCAACAAAACAGCCAGTTTAACATTTTGACTTTTCATGTTTCAAGCAAATATTTGACATCATATTGGTAAAATGTTAATCCCTTTGAATTAGTTTTCTTATCTCTAAGATTGCTGTTACCTATATACCATTTGGAACGTTTCTAAGTAATAACTATATATATATATATATATATATATATATATATATATATACACACATATATATCTTATTGAAATCTTTTGGAACAAGGAAACATATAGAAGATTCTATTAATGACTTTTTTTATTAATCCTTATACTTCTGTGAGAAGTATATCCTTGATATGCAGGTGAAAGAAGATTATATAGCTAAGCGGTGAGCCAGAGTGTTTCAATATAGCTTAGGAGACTATAACAAGAGTTTCTTTTCTGATTAGGTTTACTATTTGTCAAGAATTGCTCTTGTTAGAAATAATCTCACAAATAGATTTAAGAATTCTCTTTAGGAAATATAAAAATTAAAAAAATGAAGTAAAAGTAAAAATAAGATTGTTCTTACCATAAACTTATGAAACCGAGTTACAGGGAATCAACACCCATATAATAAACTCTCCTTAAATAATACTTGACTGGAAAATGAGATACAAAATATTTAAACTTTTTGATTATGAATGTTGGCTAAAATATTCTAGTCACCATATGCTTTTTCAATATAAAAGTAATATAACTTTACTATTAGATATTTACAATTATATTTTGAAGACAATTTTTCTTCACATATTTAATTTTCTCTGTGTTTATTTAGCATACATGATGTTTATAACACTTCTAGAAGTTTGAGACCAGCATAAGAATAGATTGATTTCACTATATAACACAAATACAGTGTTAACAAATAATTCTGCATCGTTAATTCTTCCTGTCTGAATGGCTTTATAATTCTATTTTTGTAAGTTCTACTAGAGATCTCTCTCTATATATTCTATCCTAATCCCGTGTTCTATACTGAGAACATGAAACTTTCTGCTTCAATACATTTGGCATGTGGCTATCAGACTGATTGTCTTAATTATCACATGTCAAGAACTACACAGTTTCAATATTGTTTTTAGAGGAAGTTTTTGGCAAGCATTCCATTAGCAATCTGAATGCTATTCTTTGGTAGAAAGAAGATCAGCTTCTGTTGAACACCTCTTACTTCAAAGTAGTGGCTTAGGAATGCTTGCTTAAATTAACTAAATATTCTCAATGCTACAAGTTAGGTAAGTTGAAGAACCATGCTTTATATATTAGAAAATAAATTAAGGCCTTTTTTAAAAACCAGTTCTTCACTTTCAGTAACACATGGCCTTCTTTCTCTTTCTACAACTTTTCTTGTAGCCAGGACACTTTGTAAGTCTTCTAAATATTCAAATCATGTCCCTACTTCAAAGTTTAGCTTATATCTCATTTGCTTCATAAGATGTTAATAATACAAAAAAAAGAGTGAATTTATTATCTAAAAGTATATTGACCTTAAAATTAAAACTTTATAAAATGTAAGGAGTTGTTTTGTTTCCAGAAGTGACAGATTATGCACATAGACTCAGATGGTCTTTACCAATTTATCTATTTAACACAGGTTAACTGTGAGAATTATAATAATTTCGCAAGCCAGTAGTATATAGTATAATGTCTCTTATAAAGTGATAAGGAAATAACATGCTCCAAACCAATAGTAGATTGACCAGACTGTTGTTCCAGGCAAAGAGGAGTTGAAAAGTATAAAATACAAATTTCGTTGAGATGGACCTTTCTATGAGTTAGTAGATTGTCCCAGAACTTTGGCTTAGCCACCCAGGAGCTTATGTCCCTTGTTGCTAGAGCATGTTGCTAGGGAAGGGAAACAGAAAACACAGGTGTTAGCCAGCAAGATGATCTCTGGTTAGTTGTGTGGTTTTCACCATTACCTTGCAGGGTCACTTTGCACAGGCAGGAACTAATGCCTCAAGGTCTTTGGAGAGCTATTTAGATCAACAGAGTCTTCTTGCCCAGACCCGACATTCATGTTGCAGGTCAATCCTTTTTGTATTTAAAACTTGAATATTCCCAACCATAGTTACCCCTGCATGCATTCTTACCCTTCTTTATAGCAGTGCTTGTTAGTAGCTTAGCTACTGAGTGTTTATTGACAGCCACAGATGTGACATTCTGACACAGCTTCCTCAAGGTAAACAGCTTCACCCTTGGAGAAAAACAACTTCATTCCTGGATTTAAAAAATGGCAACAAAAAAAGTGGATTTGAAATCTTATCAGGCCAATACACAACATGAGGTGAAAGCATGCAAACTTTATTGAATCTCTCAAACCTGATATATACCTGTGGTGCAAAGAATGGGTAATGTACATGATTTGATGGAAGAGTACTTGTGCTTATAATATTCTAACATTCCTATAAGTGTTAATCTTTGCAAAACATATGTCATATATCATGATAGTATCATGTTTCAGCATCAAGTTTCTAAATACTGTAAAATAAACCTAATTTAGGAGGAAGCCCAAATGCTGAGAGATATGACATATGTGCTAAATCAACCTTTTCTCCACTCAGAAGTTCTTCTTAAGCAAATCCCAGGAAAGACATATACAGGTTTCACTTTTTACATATTTTGTTCCTGTTTCTATTTTTACTTATCTAAGAGTAACTGATACATTCTGACTCAGAACTTGGAGGGAAGGTCATTTAAGGCAGGGATGATACCACTGCTCTATTCTTGAATAAAGAGTCCCATCAGTTTATTGATGAGAACTGAAATTTTATATCATAATTTCATCATTATTTAATGAGTTCAATGAAAAAGTGCTTCTGAGAAATATATGCTTAGATTAATGCACAGATACCTGTAAAATACAGTCATTTCTTTGAATCTGAGTTAAAGGATCCTTAGAAAACAATATTTTAAATGGATATCTGAAGAGCCTGGATCTTCATAAATAATATTTTTAAAATATTATTCTCCTGACAAAATTCTGTACAAATGAGGTTTACTTTTATATAGTTGAACTATGTATTAATGTTATCCTTATTTCCAACTCTTTCAAATTTTCTTACAAGTTTGATTGTTCATATTCAACTCTGAAATTTCACTTCTAAAAGCCAGGAGCTTCTACAATATTGTAGAAGGGACTTCCCTGGTGGCTCAGATGGTAAAGCATCTGCCTACAATGCTGGAGACCTGGGTTCAATCCCTGGGTCAGGAAGATCGGGAGAAGGAAATGGCAACCCACTCCAGTATTCTTGCCTGGAAAAATCCTATGGACAGAAGAGGCTGGTAGGCTACAGTTCATGGGGTTGCAAATGATCGGCCACGACTGAGCGACTTTTTTCACTTTCTTTCTTTCACTTTCACTTTCAGGATGTAACAAACTTAGAGAATTATATGGAATCATTAGGGCATAGTGGTAAGGCCATGAGTTTTGGAGTCAAATAAGTCAGGTTTGAGGTGATTTCACAATGTATCAATAATATAACCATGGGCAAATTAGTTAACCTTTGTAACTATCAATTTTGGTAAAATTATTTTAAAATGGCCTTTTGGAGAAAAAAAAATTGAGTTAAGTACCTAAAATCCTATTATGGAGGTTGAAAGGGTAATTAATATAAAGTAGTGACTAGAACCCAATTGGTGTTTGTTAATATTAGATTTAATATATTATTTCCTGCAACATATTGTAGAAGAAAAGGGTATAATATATGCAAATTTGAGATCATTCTGTTTATTTTCAATTATCATAATATTCTATTTCCTTAGAATATTAAATTATGATTGATCAAAAGTCAAAATATTTCCTCATCATTTACACTCCTATTTGTAAAAATATTTTGAGCATTACTATTAATTTGACATTCATAATATATTCAAAACCTAGATTCTTAAATGTAAGTTTTGTAATTTTAAAAAATGAATTTCTAAGTAGTTTTTCAGAGAAACACATATCAAGTGATAGGAAAACAGTGGAAAAGTAAGATCCTATATTTGGAAACTGGTTTCACAAAAGTATTTTAGATATATATCAAGTGAAACACATACTAAGTATTATAATGAAACTGGGGAAAATAAGATTCTATATCTTAAAATTGATTTTCAAAAAGATTTTATGGATATATCAGTTTCATAAAATTTCATAAACTAACTCCATCAAAGACATGTATACACAAAAAAGTCTGTGCAAAATATCCAATTTTGTGAGATTTAATGTTCTCAAAAATTTAAACTACACAGATGGCCAAAGTACACATGATCTTTGGGAAGTCTTGCTCTTTAATGCCTTTGGGCATGCTGTGCTTTGTTTGTCAAAATGGTGTCAAGTCTGTTAGAACAGCTTGGCCAGTTTTGACAGAATTCCTTCCTAAATTAAAGATAGCAAGATGAAGCTTGTAATTTTACAGGGGAGACTTGAGTTCTATCACCAGCTCTCCATGAACAAAAGTTACTTCTCACTTCATGATTTATACTTCCTTTGTTATTTGAAAGAAGGCAATTATTTTCAGTGTTTCATATAAAACCTTAATCATGCATTTTATTTCAGTTTTAAAAAATGTATCATAAACATATAGTAAAAACAATGTGACTACATTTATTATTTCATCAGACATAGGCTTGACATCAGAGAAAAGTAGATTTGAATTTTGCTTGGCACTTCACACCTGCATGACTGTATCTATATTTTTTGAAAATGGTTTCAAGTAAACTCAAGATATTATGAGATTTTATCAGTATCACAGAACACAACTAAAACTATTTAACAGAGTGCTTAGCAAGTGCTTCACAAGTTATGCCGCTGTTTGTGCAAGTTGTTGCTGTGTCTGTTATTGTCAGCACAGCTAAAGTCTTGAATGAGAATCCTGGTTATTTTATTTGGTTCATAGAGACCTGATGATGACCTGGATGTTACACTGAAAAAAAAAATAATAATGTTAAATTAAATTGATACTAAAAGAAAATCTATATGCACACTCAATGTTAAGCATTGTGTACCTATTGCATCATCAAAATGGTCACCATTTTACACAAGGGAAAAATAAGCTGAAACATTAAATGTGTTGTTAAATTTTTATACTGGTAGAAAATATTTGACCAGCTTTTAAGTAGGTCTGTCTGTGTCCACCCCACTCCAGGACTCTTGCCTGGAAAATCCCATAGATGGAGGAGCCTGGTAGGCTGTAGTCCATGGAATCCCATGGACGGAGGAGCCTGGTGGGCTGCAGTCCATGGGGTCGCCAAGAGTCGGACACGACCGAGCGACTTCACTTTCACTTTTCACTTTCATGCATTGGAGAAGGAAATGGCGACCCACTCCAGTGTTCTTGCCTGGGGAATCCCAGGGACGGGGGAGCCTGGTGAGCTGCCGTCTATGGAGTCACACAGAGTCGGACACGACTGAAGCGACTTAGCAGCAGCAGCAGCAGAAGTCAGACACGACTGAGCGACTTCACTTTCACTTTCCACTTCATGCACTGGAGAAGGAAAGAGCAACCCACTCCAATATTCTTGCCTGGAGAATCCCAGGGACGGGGGAGCCTGGTGGGCTGCCGTCTGTGGGGTCGCACAGAGTCGGACACGACTGAAGGGACTTAGCAGCAGCAGCTGTCTGTGTCTAAAGCTCCTGCTCATGCCCTTGTGTAAGGCTACTTCTGATGTCCCACTGTGTTTGGATTCAGAATTCTAATAAGACTGCTGTATTTGGGGAAATTTTTCTCCAAGATCATATTGGATATTGACTTATTGTCAAAATTAAGTTCTTGAAAATAAGTCAGTAGTTGACATTTTTGTTCTTATATCAATATTGCATGAGGGATTATTCTACTAGCATTACTGAATTTATGCTATGATTATTTACTAATAAAATTATTTCCTATATAAGTTTTATCTGAGACAAGATTTTTCACACATTGTTAATCATTTTACCAGATTTGTTTCAGAAATAAATATAAATCACATTTAAAACTCTGTTTTTATAATACATTATAGTTTGAATATTTCTATAATCATATAAATTATTTAAAATATAACTAATAATGCAAGTATTAAAATAATAATATGCAACTGACATTAGTGATTTCTAGTTATTTGTGTGAAACAGTTGATTTTCTAAATCTAATTCTTAATAAAAGCAATTATTTATAATAACATGACATTAGGTATAATGAGTGACATCAGCTTTCTATTTTATATCCATTAAGAATAAAAATTGTGTTACGAAAAATTCCATACTATGATGTATTCTTACCTCATGAGTAAATGATCCACAACCAGATAAGATAAAAAATTAAGTTAATTAACTTTTGCAGTCATCAGTTAATTAAGCTAGGTAATGAAGAACTGAATGCTGAGCAAAGAAATCATTGATGCAGAGTCAAAGATTAAAATAAAGGCTTTTAGAATCTATGTATTTATTGAGTACTTTACATCCTTCTTGTATCTTAAAGTACACTTATTTTTTAGCTTGTGTGTATGCACACACACAACTGTAAAATAGGCAAGAATATCCCTATACTCTCAGTATTAATGCTACTTTCTATTCATTTTTTTATGTGGCCTTTGCATTCTATACAAAATATCTAGAGATGTGGATGCAGTTTGCAGGAGTTTTACAATGTTAGAAGTTAACATGCAGCAGCGAAAATGCACTTGTTTTTGATGAACTCACATTGTAAGAGAAAATTTCTAAATTTTCCGTATAAGGAAAGCTATTTATATGGTGTCCCAGATTTTTTATAGACCAAAAGACACTTTAAATGAATGGGAGGGGAAGGGCAAAAATGCTTAAGCTTTTACTGCCTCAACTGGATTAGCTTCACACTGACAGAGTTCTCTGGTCCTATTTTGCACCCAATTGTGAACAGTTAGGAAAAACAGAAGTGAATAAGGCATAATATATAGTATATATCCTTATTTTACCTGTTTTAAAATTCATAACATTTAAGTCAATTTGGGTGTATATAAGAACAATTTTATTCAGTTCAGCTAACTCATGATCACATTCACTTAGGATCATGTTAAAGATAACCTAGGAGTAGAAATCAAGATACCTGCTAAGCAGAGGCAGTGCCATACACAGGGTTTCAATCGAGTTGAAGAATATGTTTTCATTGCAAGGAAAGAACAAGAAAGAGAAACAAAAGGAAAGTGGCATAGAAACAGAAAGATGACATTGAAACTTATGGAACTCCCATGGTGATGTTCATCTTTTCCATGGTTCTTTTCTAAGGCTGATTCTGGTTATATGTCTTTGATCAAAGTAAGAAGAAATGGATGATTTTTTTCAGAGACTTTTGTTTAACATATCTGGAATAATGACATGTGTTTTTGTATTCTTTTATAAATAATATGTTGATTTGAAGATTTTTTTTTTCTTTCCTCAGTGATTTTGCTAGCAATTTTGTTCAAGCGTCTCATATTAGACTTGTAGATAAGGTGAAGGAATACAAAATTTTCTTTGACAGAAAGAACAGTAACTTCATATTTCTTTTTTTTTAATGAAAGAGACACTGAAATAGGATTGAAGTATTTGAAAAATTATCTTTGTGAGTAGAATGAGCATAGTGAGGAAAAGTAGATGGTACTTGTGTCATAAAAGAATGGCCTTGTTAGGACTCGCAACCAGATAATCCTATCACTAAAGAAAAAGCTTATATGAATTCTATGTGTATATGTGCCTGTGTGTGTGTATGTGTTTTCTACCAAAATCATAATATCAAAGTTTGAAACAGTTGACAGTTTTCTAGTGTAAAATGTATTGCCTTTGTCAAAGAAATGAAGCTCTGGCATAAACATTTGGCCAGTATTTTGAATCCTTACATGTGAGGGACGTCCGAAATGACTTAAGGACTAATGTAGTAATGAATGGTGGAA
Source organism: Bos indicus (assembly GCF_029378745.1). Taxonomy (NCBI): domain Eukaryota; kingdom Metazoa; phylum Chordata; class Mammalia; order Artiodactyla; family Bovidae; genus Bos; species Bos indicus. The sequence continues at coordinate 32,188,602 of NC_091760.1, read as the reverse complement.
AAACAATGTTCCTGTGCAATTGAAGGCAGTTATTAATTTGTTTCAGTTGGATGCATATGCCAGAAAGCTCAATTTATGCAGCCCGTTCAAGGAGAGAGAGAAAGAGATCGCTCAGCCTAAGGGAATGTATGGGTGAAACACTTCTTAAGCAAGATCTGTTCTTGCATACAACACAGTGTCACTTTCACAAGCTGATATTTGGGCTGGGGGAGGGTGGTGGATAGGGACATTTGTAACAAATTTCCTTCAGCTTTTCTCCAAGTATTTTAAATCAGAGAGTAGCAATGAAGCAAAGTTTCCACTTTCCCACCTTATTTCTCCTCATGTCCACCAAAGTACTTGGAAATATCTATCGCTACTACATTGTAAGATGGCATTATTATACTTAAATGCTGAGATTCCTTATATGCCTTTGAGCTTTTAAGGGCTGAATAATTAGAATATGCATTGCCATTTTTTGACATTTAAATGTCTATTTAAAACTCATAGCTTTATGGGTTTTGAATTGTCTAGACAAGAATTATCTCTGATTAAGAATTATTCTACCCCTGATTCGCTATATTTTACTCTAATTTGAATATAGGGCAACATCTTCTATGTCATCTTCTATGTATAGCTACATGTTTAGAATAACATTTTGGAAAAGTACTGTACTTTTACAGTAATTGAATAATGAATCATACCTAAATCTGTGTCTTAACCATGACAGCTTTACAGTTTCTCGTGCAGTTTTGGCTTTTTATTTTGTTTAAGCATTCACGGTGAATTTAGGCAAAATTCTTAAAGATGTAGCATTATTATTATGTAACATTACATTATGTAATATTACATCAATATTATGCAATATTATATATTATTATTATGTAACATTATTATTATTTCCATATTGATCATATTTCATGTCATTATCAGAGAAGGCAATGGCACCCCACTCCAGTACTCTTGCCTGGAAAATCCCATGGATGGAGGAACCTGGTGGGCTGCAGTCCATGGCGTCACTACCAGTCAGACACGACTGAGCGACTTCACTTTCATGCACTGGAGAAGGAAATGGCAACCCACTCCAGTATTCTTGCCTGGAGAATCCCAGGGGCGGGGGAGCCTGATGGGCTGCCGTCTATGGGGTCGCAGAGTCAGACACGACTGAAGCGACTTACAGTAGCAGCAGCAGCAGCATGTCCATTGAGTTGGTGGTGCCATCCAACCATCTCATCCTCTGTCGTCCCCTTCTCCACTTGCCTTCAATCTTTCCCAGCATCAGGGTCTTTTCAAATGAGTCAGCTCTTCCCATCAGGTGGCCAAAGGACTGGAGTTTCAGCTTCAACATCAATGAATATTGATGAATATTCGATGAATATTGAGGACTGATTTCCTTTAGGATGGACTGGTTGGATTTTCTTGCTATCCAAGGAACTCTCAAGAGTCTTCTCAAACACCGCAGTTTAAAAGCATCAATTTTTCAGCGCTCAGCTTTCTTTATAGTCCAACTCTCACATCATAATATACTGTTGAAGTAAAATCTATACAAGAAAATCTATCAATATATTAGGATAATATGATTATAAAAATTCAAACATTTTATTTATGCTAGAAAACACTGTCATTGAAATCAACTGAAAATCAGAATTCTTTCCAAAGTTCTAAATCTAATAAAATGGGAAAATATTAGTTGCAACTTGCAATAAGTTGTAATCATCTAAAAGTCATCAGATCACTTTTATAATTTTGCTTTATAATTGGGAATAATTAGAAAAAACCGAAAGTAGTTTCTAAGAAACATGAACATTTGTATTCTAGCAATTGGAGCAACGTTCTATGTTTTTAATAAATTATAATTTCTACATTTGGGTCAAAACATAATGTTGAAATTTTACATAAAGTGATTGATATAACTAATTAAAATTCAACTGGGTTGCCCTCAGGCAAGTGGTTTGTTTTGTGATGAGCAGGAACATCCTCTAAAATGGTCCAGGAAAAAGAATTTTTCGGGTAAAAAATCTGTCTGCTAGTAAAGTTACCTGAAATGTGAGCCAAATGAAGTAATTTGTTGATTCATTGTAATTTGATTTGAAAAGGCAAACTTTCTTTCAAAATTGCTAACAAACAGAAGGTTAGTTATCAATTACCGATTTTAGGGATTCATTTTGATTTTTGGCAAAACTAATACAATTATGTAAAGTTTACAAATAAAATAAAATTTTAAAAAATGTGAATTAAAGTGTTAAAATATGTTAGCTCTGTAGTTTTTGTGTTTATTACAAAACTAATTTTAAGGACTCTTAAAATTCAACAAGGACAAAATGATCTGAAAAAATTAAGAAATATAATTTCAAAGAAGGGGATATGGAAGAAATGATGTAAAGATTATGACTATAACAGCGAGATTGAACCTTGTAAGGATAAGGTAGCAAACAAGGCAGTGTCTTAAGGAAGAGAGGCAGGTATTGATGCCCTCTAAAATAAGAGATACTCATTCTTTTTGTGTTGGTCATTCTTTCTAAGGCTTTTTCAGTGGACAGATCTTTTTAAGATAAAATAACATCAGGAATTTATACTGATAACTTCAAATCAAAATTAATTATTAAACTCATATCTTATACTTGTATTTCCATTCTGACCTCTTCAATGGCATCTAAAGTGATAGAGCTAAAACATAAGTATACAATATGATGATTTGATACATGTATACTTTGTGGAAGGCTTCCCTGGTAGCTCAACTGATAAAGAATCCGCCTGCAACACAGGAGACCCAGTTTGATCCGCAGGTTGGGAATATCCCCCAGAGAAGGGATAGGCTACCCACTCCAGTATTCTTCAACTTCCTTGGTGGCTCAGACGACATTCTCCTGCAACACGGGAGACCTGGGTTTGATTTTTGGTTTGGGAAGATCTCCTAGAGGAGTGCATAGCGACCCACTCCAGTATTCTTGCCTGGAGAATCCCCATGGACAGATGAGCCTGGCAGGTTACTACAGTTCATGGGATCGCAAAGACTTGGACACAACTGGGTGACTAAGCACAAAAACATGCATATAATTTTTGCATTTTTCTCTCTGATAATCAATTCCTTAAGCATAAATGCTTCTTCCTGTAACATTTTATCAGTAAATTAATTCTCTGTGACTTTTTAAAAATTTTTGAGAGCGTTCCTGTTGGAAAGTATGGAAGTCAGAAGCTGAAAAATTTCTGCTGATAACAGCGGTGTACCTGGAGCCAGAAAAGAAAGGGCAAGGGAAGTTAAGAGAGCACAGAAACCATCAGAGATGAGGAGGACAGGTATTTGTATAATCTTGCCAGTTGACTTCCCATTTTAGACTGAACATATGAGACAACCAAAGCATCTGTAATTGGAGACAGTGAGGAGACATTTCAAAATACCTGTGTTACCTGAAGCTGTATTGCTATTATTTTACTCAAGATTAAGAAGTTCATTCAAGTTAGTAGTAGTGTGAGAAAGGTGTTGAAGAGTTGATCTTAGGAGGAAAAAGAGGAAAATTGGCATGTGAAACTGAAGCTGTGCCTGATCACACTGATGCTAGGGACATCAGGGGATTATGTCTCCTGTGCTGCAGGTAATGAGATTTGACTATATTTAAAGATCAAACATAAGGCACTGCTTTAAAAGTTGCCTTTAAGAAGGGCTTTATTTCCAAGTTACATGCTAAAATGACTCTATTGGCAAGGCAGAACAGAATATAAGATTCAAAAATCTTAAGTCACATTTGTATTTGCATTTTTTTTTTCAACAAAGCTATGTAAAGCACTCTGTGAAACCGTCCTGCATTAACTCAGCAAGGAATGAAGAAAAAAATTAAACATACAGAAAATATCATGGGTTGAAATACTTTTTGCCTCTGCTGCATGAGTGTAATAAATACAAAAATTGCAAAGCAAGATAATGCTTGTTTTTTTTTCTCATAATGTGAGAAGTTTCTAAGGCAATACTTTTGTTCTAATCCCACTCAGTCAGGTCAGGTCAAGGTGAGATAAAAATTAATGCAACTTTCTTTTTTATATTTAATTTTAATGTGTTCTATATTTTATTTCTATGTTTTTTCCTGTTGTCTGTTTCTTTGTCCTTGTAGGAGGTCTTGGTCAGGTAATGAATTTTTAGTATTAGTATTTTCACAAAGGTGTAAAGTTCTTTGCTTTGTTCCCTCTGATCTCTGAATGTTCACCTTGCATTAAGAATCTGCCCTATTTATTTGGTGTCAATAATGCAACTCCATGAGTTGTGAGCACTAGAATATTACCTTTGTGCACTAATTAATTGAATATGGTAATGAGGGCATGCCTACAAAGTCAAAGTAGGAGAAAATGAGAAATAAGGCAATTTATTTACCAATGCAGAAACAGTGAAAGCAGGTTTTACTGTCCCTAAAACAAAGGTTTTAAGTTGTATCTTATATATCTAATTCTGTGTTCATATTTGAAAAGATGGATCAGAAGAGTCCATTTTATTTTAGCTTTTTAAAATTTAAAAATAGTAACAATACCTTAAATCTAAGTATCAAACTAAATTATTAATACTACTGTATTAATTCTTCTTTCAAAGTACAGTTAAAAATGCTTGTTATTTCCATTTGATGTTTTTAAGCTTAAAATTTGTTTCTTGAACATATATAACTGTATATTTTATATCCAAATCTTTATATTGTGAACTACAGTAGAGTTTCTTGATCACCCTCACTTAAAGAGTAAAAATAAAATTATATCATTAAGAAGTTATTAATAATTATAAAATGATTTTAGCAGGTAAATGCAATATTTTCAAAAATGCTAATAACTGAGTCAATTACAAATAAAACATTTTATTTTTATTTTTCACGAAGTAGTGTCTGCTTAACTAGCAAGGTCACTGCCCACCTTACCCAACACACAAAAATAAAACTGATGACCCCTTAATTAGGGTCTTGTCAATGGCTCAGTGGTAAAGAATATGCCTGCAAGGCAGGAGCCACAGGAGATATGGGTTTGATCCCTGGGTGAGAAAGATCCCCTGGAGGAGGGCATAGCAACCCACTCCAGAATTCTTGCCTGGAGAATCCTATGGACAGAGGAGCCTGGCAGGCCCTTACCCATAGGGTTGCAAAGAATCAGACATGACTGAAAAGACTTAACATGCGAGAAGACCCTTTAATTAAAAGTAAATAAATGGATAAATTTTAACTTTGTTTTTATGCTTAATTAGTTCCCTCATACTTTAGGACATTTTTCATGTGAAGTTGAAGTAGGTTCATAAAATACATAAACTATATATATATGTGTCTGCAATATGTATCTGTATGTGTATGTAATTATATTGACAGACTATGTATCATTAATGTCTCTGAACAGAGTAGATAAAGAAAGAAAGGTTAGAGTTTATGGAACAAGAGATCAATATCAATGTCACATCTGAAAAACAAAAAAACTACTATAGTTTTAAAAGATGTGGTCATGAAGGGTAAGTACCATCAGTTCAGTTCAGTCACTCAGTCGTGTCCAACTCTTTGTGACTCCATGAATTGCAGCATGCCAGGCCTCCCTGTCCATCACCAACTCCAGGAGTTTACTCAAACTCACGTCCATAGAGTCAGTGATGCCATCCAGCCATCTCATCCTCTGTCGTCCCCTTCTCCTCCTGCCCCCAATCCCTCCCAGCGTCAGAGTCTTTTCCAATGAGTCAACTCTTCACATGAGGTGGCCCAAGTACTGGAGTTTCATGCTTGCCCATAAAATGTCACTTTCAGTTCAGTTCAGTTCAGTCACTCAGTCATGTCCGACTCTGCGACCCCATGAATCACAGCACGCCAGGCCTCCCTGTCCATCACCCACTCCCGGAGTTCACTCAGACCCACGTCCATCGAGTTGGTGATGCCATCCAGCCATCTCATCCTCTGTTGTCCCCTTCTCCTCCTGCCCCCAGTCCCTCCCAGCATCAGAGTCTTTTCCAGTGAGTCAACTCTTCACATGAGGTGGCCAAAGTACTGGAGTTTCAGCTTCAGTATCATTCCTTCTTTGGCCACTATTAAATTAGAAAACTGAAATGAGAGATTATGGCATTTTCCCTGATATATTGTTTTTTGGCATTTGCATGTCAACTTGTGGAGCTTTACCTATTTTTAAAATTCTCTAAGGCAATATTCTTTGACCAAGAGTAGCCATTCCCAACATAAAGAGGGAAAATGAATAAATTTATATTTAAATTTAAACAATTTCCTGATAATTCTTGAAAAGATCATAATGGGAGCAGTGGTTAAATCTAGAAATATCCCTGTGAGAGGTAAATATATAATTTTTGTTCTTATCAAAATACCTGTTATATAATGATGAATCTATCCATCTCCTTTACAATATCACACAATCAATATGATTCTTTACTTTTCTAAATATAATTATTGTTGAAAATAAGCTGTTGTGTAATTTAAGCATCCTTAAGTATCTCTATTAATATGACTCATTTTTTTCTATTCTTTTATTTATTTTTTTCCCAAATATTGACCAGCTCAGGTTACTTTCCATTTCTAAATTCATCTGTGATTATTCTCAATCTCATTGGTGTGATTTAAAATACAAGTAGCAATCACTGTGGCAAGCATTTTTGTTTTAATAACTGATATATTTTTAAAAGCATAATTAGCTCTTACTTTTTCCTAATTCAAACATATCTGATATTAAAGAAGAAATTATCCAAGAATTTTTTTAATGTCTTTTCTTAGTCAAATATGTATAAACTGACTCTTCAGAAAGGATTCACGTAATTTTTGTACTTCAGAGCAAGCTACCTAATGCTATAACGTGAGGCTTCTCCATCTAAAGCAGTGATTCATAAAATGTAATGTACATCTGAATCATCTAGGGGTGCTTGTTAAACACGTAAATTCTTGGACCACCTCCACATCCATTGAAGCAGAATTTCTGGGAGAGAAATTTTTATGCAGATAAATATGGTTCATGCTCTGGCAAAGACTTAGCTAGCTGAATGAAACTAGCTAGTGTCTTAAAAACTACAGATTTAAACTCCTTCTGTGCTCTTTGAAACTCATCTTAAAATTCAAAGAGTGCAATAAAATTAGCCAGTTTTCTTTTCTATAAAAAGGGAACTAACATTTGTCAAGAAGCTGGAAATTGGAAGAGTAAGATTCAAATGCAGATCTGTCTGGCTCCCAAATTTGTGCACTTTTTCCAGCAATATGGACATCAATTCTAGTTTAAGAGTTTCTTGCATGAATATATGAATTACTTTGAAATTTCATTGTATAATCATGCAAGGAAAAAAGCAAAAAATGTGGAGTTAGATTTTGCCTTTGTTTAAGTTGTAGCTCTCACAGGAATATTAATTTACCAATTGTGAAAATAATGTGAATGAAAACCTTACCTTCTTACCCACAAAACCTCTGATTTTTATATTTCAACTTTATTTACATATTATTTTCCACTAATTAATCCATTACCTATTTTTATCAATGTTTCACTTTTAGAACTCATTTTGGGCTTTAAATCCTGTACTGATTTTGCATGCCTTTGTTCTCAAACTTTAATCTCTTAACTCTATGACCCTCTGCTTCAAAAAATGAACAGAAACAAACATGAGTATAAAAGAGTTGCAAAACACTTTAATTTTTTAAAGTACATTATTTAAAGAATATTTGCAAACAGAATACGAAAGCTCCCCATATGACCTTTACCTACATTTCACATATGTTAGCACTTTTATTACATTTGCTTTAACATTTTCTGTCTCTTGCTCTCTTGTTCTCCATCTCATCATATATGTTCTGAAATGAAATGCCTTATATGGTCACGAAGTGAAAGTGAAAGTGAAGTCACTCAGTTGTGTCCTACTCTTTGCGACCCCATGGACTGTAGCCTACCATGCTCCTCTGTCCATGTGATTTTCCAGGCAAGAGTACTGGAGTGGGTTGCCATTTCCTTCTCCAGGGGATCTTCCCGACCCCAGGATTGAACTCCGGTCTCCCGCATTGTAGGCAGATGCTTTACCCTCTGAACCACCAGGATGGTCACAATGTAATTATCAAATCAGAAAATTAATATCAATATGAATTAATTATGTTATCTATTGACAATTTTATCAGTTGTTCCACTAGAAGCAAACTATTTTACTAGAACCCATTCATGGGCCACATGATGTATTAACTATCATATATTTTTTAGCTCCCTAATTTGGAAGCATTTCTTGTTTTTTCTTTGTCTTTTAGGACCTTGGTTTTTTGAGGAGAAAGGGACAATTATTATATAGAATGTCCCATGACATGTATTTATCTTATAATCCATCACACTTCTACTTTTAGTTTATGGTTTTCTGGCAGGAATTTCATAAAATTGCTGTTGTTTGCAAAGATTCATTAAAAATATTATGATGGAAATTTTCCCCAATCCTGACTATATTAATCTTTATATTAGGTTAGGTATATTTCTGCTATATTTCTCCATTGTAAAGTTACTATTCTTCCCTTAAGCATCTTGTTGGGAATAATTTGTGACAATATATTCTCATATTTATCATTCTTTTGCTTACAATATACAGTTGATTAATGCCTGAAATATTTATAACTATTCATTAATAATATTGGCTAAAAATGATTATGACAGTTGGCAAATGGTAATTTAGTAATTCCATCATTTCTTTTACATTTATTACTTTAAAATTAGTCATAAATTACTTTCTTTCTATCATAACCAGCTATTTATCATCCATTTATCATATCCAGCCATTTAACACTTAGTATAAATAATCATATATATATATTTCAACTATTTTTTTCTTCACAATGATATCACTTTTATTCTTATTCTATTAAATGGGTTATAAAATCGGCTTCTCAGGTGGTACATTGGTAAATAATCTGCCTGCCAATGCAGGAGATGTAAGAGACACAGGTTCTATCCCTAGGTTGGGAAGACCCCTGGAGTAGAAAATATCAACCCACTCCAGTATTCTTGCCTAGAAAAACTCATGGACAGAAAAGCCTGGCTGCTGCTGCTGCTGCTGCTGCTAAGTTGCTTCAGTCGTGTCCGACTCTGTGCGACCCCATAGATGGCAGCCCACCAGGCTCCCCATCCCTGGGATTCTCCAGGCAAGAACACTGGAGCTACAGTAAAGTTTATAAACTATTTTTGAGTGATATAGTAAGAGTATAGAAGGACTCATTGAATTTTCTATAATATTTAGTATTTCTTTTTTTACATTAGACACCTGACACATTTGGAATGTGTTTTTATATATGGTAAGATATATGGCTTTAATAAAAGTCACTCAGACATGTCTGACTGTGACCCCATGGACTGTTCAGTCAATGGAATTCTCCAGGCCAGAATACTGGAGTGGGTAGCCATTCCCTTCTCCTGGGTATCTTCCCAACCCAGGGATAGAACCCAGGTCTCCAGCATTTCAGGCAGATTCTTTACCAGCTGACAAGGAAAGCCCAAGAATACTGGAGTGGGTAGCCTATCCCTTCTCCAGCAAATCTTCCTGACTCAGGAATTGAACTGAAATATCCTGCATTGCAGGTTGATTCTTTACCAACTGAGCTATAGGGAAGCATGGCGTTATTTGTCCAAACGCTGTCCAGTTGTCCCAGCACCAATATTTTTATATTTCCCACAGTGATTAAATATTTCACTTTTAAGTTACTTTCTCTATTATGAAAATCTAGTATTGTCTACATGTTCATAAGACATGACATTATTTATGTTATGTATGTCTTCTAAATTTTATTTACATTTTTTCTACTTAAGCAAGGTAAGAGTCCTTGACTTCCTTTTGTTTAGTCATGGTAATGCTGTGTCATTTGCTGTGTTCATCTAAATTGTGGATTATTGCTTTTAGCCTTAAAATAAGCATCCTTTTATGAGTAAGCTATTTTCATTTGAATAACACTTTATCTAGTATAAGGTAATTAATCCTGCATCTTTATTGTTTCCACGTCCCTGGTATGTCTTTGGCAATCTCTTTATTCTTAACCTTCTCTTTATCACTTTGAGTGTTATCTCTTGTATAAGGTGACAGTTCATTTCAGTTCAGTTGTTCAGTCATGTCCGACTCCTTGCCACCCCATGGACTGCAGCATGCCAGGCTTCCCTGTCCATCACCAACTCCCAGAGCTTGCTCAGACTCATGTCAATTGATTCAGTAATGTCATCCAACCATCTCATCTTTTGTGGTCCCCTTGTGTTCTTGCCTTCAATCTTCCCCAGTCAGATCAGATCAGATCAGTCGCTCAGTCATGTCCGACTCTTTGCGACCCCATGAATCGCAGCACGCCAGGCCTCCCTGTTTATCACCAACTCCCAGAGTTCACTCAGACTCACGTCCACTGAGTCAGCGATGCCATCCAGCCATCTCATCCTCTGTCATCCCTTTCTCCTCCTGTCCCCAATCCCTCCCAGCAAAGGAGTCTTTTCCAATGAGTTAACTCTTCGCATGAGGTGGCCAAAGTACTGGAGTTTCAGCTTTAGCATCATTCCTTCCAAAGAAATCCCAGGGCTGATCTCCGTCAGAATGGACTGGTTGGATCTCCTTGCAGTCCAAGGGACTCTCAAGAGTCTTCTCCAACACCACAGTTCAAAAGCATCAGACAGTTGCATGTTTTGTTTTGTTTTTTTCTCAACCAATTGGAAAATTTTTTCTTAAAATGAGTGACTTGTATGTTTACTATGTCTGCAAAGTGTAGTCTCAATTTTTTCATATAATTTTATTTTTTTGATTGAAATATGGTTGATTTACAATGTTGTGTTAGCTTCAGGTATAGAGCAAAGTGATTCAGATATGTGTATGTATGTATTATGTAGTACATATATATTGTTTTTCAGATTCTTTTATATTATAGATTATTGCAAGATATTGAATATATTTCCCAGTGCTAGTCAGTAGGTCCTATTATATATTTAAAATATTGTAGTTTATCATCTGCTAATCCCAAACTCCTAATTTATTAGGTGCTCCTTCTTGCACCTTCTGCTTTGGTAACCATAAGTTTGTTTTCTAAAGAAAGTTCTTAAAATATATTTTTTTAATTAATTGTTTCATGCTTTTAAAAATCTTTTTCAAGAGCTCAAATTTATTCATTTATTTCCTTTTTGTGTATCTTCTCTTTCAGGAATTTTCTGACACATTTACAATGTTATCTCATTTTCATTGCCATTATTATTTTTCTGCCTTCCCTTTTCTTTAATGACCCTTACTAAATAATATTCTTATTAGTAAACAATATTATTACAAATAATATTATTACAAATATTTATTACAATATTATTGTAATATTATAATATTATTACAAATAATATTCTTATTTGTAAGTTAGTCTTCATTACTAAGAAAACATTGTGATATTTCTCATTTATTTTATTTCAATAAAATCTTTTTTAGTTTTATTTTTTTGTCTATTTGTTTAAATTTTAGAACATATGCCAAACTTTAAACAAAATATATTTGCAGTATGATTGCTTTCAATGTTGCGATGGTTTCTGCCATACAACAATGTGAAAAAAATATGGAACACTTCATGAATTTGTGTGTTATCCTCATACAGAGACCATGCTAATCTTTTTTATAGCTCTAATTTTAATATATGTGCTATATAAGAATACAAATAAGGATGTGTATTTTATTCTGAAACATAGTATTATATTTTTTTTTTAATTCATCATTTGGAAGGGGAAATATCATCATGTGTTTTCATTTTAATTTTATGTCTTCTCGTAATCGCATTGTATAAAATTATCTATGTGTGTTTGTGTGTGTGTGTGTGTGTGTGTGTGTGTGTGTGTGATTATAGCAGTTGACCATGTTCTCAGTTGAATGGCACTTTGTTCTTTGAGTGACAAATTATAACCTCTTCAATGCCTCAGTGTATATGTGTGTTTTTGGTCTTGTTTGTTTTTTGTAGCGGCAAAGGTTTTGTGTCCTCTGACTTTTTGATTCCTGTTTCTTACAAAGGAAATATCTTTTTTTTTTTTTTTTCATTTTTGCTACCTAATTTCTAAAGGTAGTTTCACCCTTCCTGGTTAAAGTCTATTCTTACACAGAAGTAATGGCTTTAGAAGTTGCAACCTTGAATTGTGCTTGGCTTTAATATGCTTTCTATGATTAACATATCTACCATAATGCTTTTTGTTACAGGCTTTCTCTTTGGGGAAATGGCTTTAAAGTAATTTTTCTAGTGGCTTTAAAGTAATTTTTCCATTTTTTTCTACTGTCTTCCCTCTGCTCTCTTCTGTGCATTTTCCCCCAAAACTATTCTTATTTGACACTTACTGCAAAGGCTTGTCATAGAAATATAATAGAGAGCTCAGTAATATTTGATTTTTTTATAGAGTTTAATGTATTTTAATTTTATTTACTTAACAGTAATTTGAAGTGTGGGCATTTTCTGTGTTCAGGTTATGATGAGGAAATGTTTTTGTGTGATTTCATTTTTTTTTCTTATTTTTCCTTATTTAGAAGGTAGATGGGTACAAATGGTTTTAGGCAACCATTCTTTTCCTCAGCTATGTGGAAGATCTTGGCACTGCTTTTTTATCCTCTAATCTTTCTCTTGGTCATGGTGCTTGAAATTATCCATGACTACGGTTTTAACCTGAGCAATCATCTATGACATTATTTTATATAGATTTATTATTCCAATCATATTATTTCATTTTAAAATATTTTGTATAATGGTATTGTATAGTGAATTACAAGACATTTTCATGAAAAACAGTAGTTCAAATATACAAATAAAAGTATTTGAAAAAGTAAAATATATCTGAATGAACGTGGTTTTTGATATGTTAGTTAATATATGTGTTCTACTAAAGAGGTAAAATATTATAAGTATATATTTGACTATTCTATATCTGAACATTTAAATAATCATTAGCTAAAGATGTCTCTCAGTGTATGTTCATCTTAGTAAAATGGAATATTGTCTTCTCTTCAGGCTTTCAGAGTATTTACTATGTATTACATGTATGTTCTCATGTATAGCTAAAAAGAATTGACATGGTACATAAGTTGTAATCTTATTGAACAATCATTGCTTTATAAAGGACTTGTAAAAAAAAAGTACAAAGTGATAAAAAGACACTATTACAGTTTTTTCTAGTATATTTTTGCTTTGTTATCAATGACTGTGTTTGAATACATGATTTTTTTTTTAAGGAAGAGGGAATTTATGCAAGAAAAAGCCAATCTATTCCAGTGGTTGAGAATTTCAGAAATATGTCATTGGATGAATAATTCTTGAGTGAACTGGGATAGTAGCTTAATAGTTTGATGCCAAGTACTTAAAATAAACACTTGGAGAGAGAATGGATAAATACATATAGAAGAGAGAGGATAAAATGTTGAAGGGAGTTATAGCCCTGGTTTTAGAAGTGAAGGACCTGAGCAAGAATCACAGTTGGTAGCTACACAGCTCTGTCTGTATACCCACAGGACTGTCATGTTGAACATTAGATTAGGTATGCACAAGAGTAAAGGTTGTAACAAAAGTAAAATAGACCTAAAAGAAAATCACTTTCTAATAAAAAAAAAAAAAAAACACACTTCAAAATATGATAGATTCAAAAACAAGCCTACAGTATTTTGCAGCTGCCTCTGAAGTGTTAGAGTCTGTCTTTGAAAGTATGCTGCTTTGAAACTATGCTGGCCTTGTGATTTGCATTGACTGGAGTATATCGTAGAGATTATGTTGGGCAAGTTCCAGAGCTTAGGTCTACTGAGGCCTTATGGCTTCCACATCTGACTTTCATGGGATATTGTTCTAAAACTGACATGTAAAGGAGCTAGTCCTATTTACTGTGGATTCAGAAATCATCAGTGATTCAGAATGGAACCAAGAAGGAAGCCACAACTGCAGTCTCTGTCTCTGTACAACTTGAGTGGGGCCAACTCAGATATCCTCGACCAGCTCTTCCTCTTGCTGACTGTAGCCACATGGATAAGTCTCAGCATGTTCAATAGCAGATCCAGCAGCCAGCCAACCCACAAGCTTTTGAGAAATACTCCACCATTCTTCTTTTAAGAATCATTTTTGGGGTAATTGATATGTCAGCAATAGTTATTCATGCACAAAAATTGAGATATTTACAGACAAAATGAAGCACTAAAATTCAAGTAATATTCTCAAGATAGTCTTAAATTAGATACTTGCTTAGAGAATTAAATTATCTTAAATTAGATACTTGGGACTTCCCTGGTGGCTCAGATGGTAAAGCGTCTGCCTACAATGCAGGAGACCGGGGTTCAATCCCTGGGTCAGGAAGATCCTCTGGAGAAGGAAATGGCAACCCACTCCAGTACTCTTGCCTGGAAAATCCCATGGACAGAGGAGCCTGGTAGTCTACAGTCCATGGGGTTGCAAAGAGTCAGACACGACTGAGCAACTTCACTTTCTATAGAGAATACGATTGGATTAAAATACTTTTTAAGATCATTTCCAAATCTGTGATTCTATCATATTGGGAAGAATAGCTTCAAATCATAAGGATTACTTTATCTAAGTGTTAGTATCAGCTGAAATTGAAAACACCAAGATTTTGCCACCAGATAATATTTTTTGCTGCTCTCAAACACCTCACTTATCAGAAGGAAGTCCACCTTAGTGATCTGAGTAGGGGTCAGTATGAAGAGTGCCAACCTGTGAAGTAATCAAAAATGTGTGTTACTCATGTCAGACTTTTCCCGCTAGTACTGTTTCTTTGAAGGGAATTGTTTTTCTGGCATAAACTACACCCTAATATGCATTATCTCTTGATTTCCAGTTTAAGTTTCTTTAAGGTGAACATGAGTCTTCATGATTCTTGATACTTATAAAGCAAATTCAGTAGAAAATAAATCTGAATTATATTTACCTTCCCAAACTCTTAGTCTTTTCCCTCCACATTGAATATGTCAGAAAATTATCCAGCTTCTCAACTTTATAGATCATTTCTAAAAAGTCAACTACATTTGCAAAGAATCAATGTTCTCTTTCTTTTCACACTTATATTTAATGGTTTTACATTTATGGAATTCTTATTTGAACTAAGCAATACAGTAACAGTATGCTGATAAAATTATTTATTGGGAATAGATACGACTATTGGTATGTAACGACCAAAATGTGAGTAGAAGTGTGGATTATAATAGAGAGTAGTCTAATTCCCATCGGTGTGTTTAGTTTACACTTTCAGCTAGTAGTTTAAACAGTGAATTTAATAATCAGTTAATAGGGCTTCAGCAATACGTGAACCGTGAACTTCCAGATGTTCAAGCTGGTTTTCGAAAAGGCAGAGGAACCAGATATCAAATTGCCAACATCTGCTGGATCATGGAAAAAGCAAGAGAGTTCCAGAAAAAAACTTCTGCTTCTACTTTATTGACTATGCCAAAGCCTTTGACTGTGAGGATCACAATAAACTGAGGAAAATTCTGAAAGAGATGGGAATACCAGACCACCTGACTTGCCTCTTGAGAAACTTATATGCAGGTCAGGAAGCAACCACTAGAAACGGACATAGAAAAACAGACTGGTTCCAAATAGGAAAAGGAATATGCCAAGGCTGTATATTGTCACCCTGCTTATTTAACTTACATGCAGAGTACATCATGAGAAATGCTGGGCTGGAAGAAGGACAAGCTGGAATCAAAATTGCCAGGAGAAATATCAATAACCTCAGATATGCAGATGACACCACCCTTATGGCAGAAAGTGAAGAGGAACTCAAAAGCCTCTTGATGAAAGTGAAAGTGGAGAGTGAAAAAGTTGGCTTAAAGCTCAACATTCAGAAAATGAAGATCATGGCATCCGGTCCCATCACTTCATGGAAATAGATGGGGAAACAGTGGAAACAGTGTCAGACTTTACTTTTTGGGGCTCCAAAACCACTGCAGATGGTGATTGCAGCCATGAAATTAAAAGACGCTTACTCCTTGGAAGGAAAGTTATGATCAACCTAGATAGCATATTGAAAAGCAGAGACATTACTTTGCCAACAAAGGTCCGTCTATTCAAGGCTATGGTTTTTCCAGTAGTCATGTATGGATGTGAGAGTTGGACTGTGAAGAAAGCTGAGTGCCAAAGAATTGATGCTTTTGAACTGTGGTGTTGGAGAAGACTCTTGAGAGTCCCTCGGACTGCAAGGAGATCCAACCAGTCCATTCTAAAGGAGATCAGTCCTGGGTGTTCTTTGGAAGGACTGATGCTGAAGCTGAAATTCCAGTACTTTGGCCATCTCATGCAAAGAGTTGACTCATTGGAAAAGACTCTGATGCTGGGAAGGATTGGGCGCAGGAGGAGAAGGGGATGACAGAGGACGAGATGGCTGGATGGCATCACCAACTCGATGGACATGAGTTTGAGTGAACTCCAGGAGTTGGTGATGGACAGAGAGGCCTGGCATGCTGCAGTTCATGGGGTCACAAAGAGTAGAACATGACTGAGTGACTGAAGTGAACTGAATAGGGCAAAACATTTAAGTGCAGGCCAGGTAAGAAATCTATTGTATTTTGCAAAATAGAATAAGGAAAAAATTTAAATATAATGTTAATACATACAAAGATATAATGTTAAGAACTAAAAAATTGGGGAGTGAATTTGCTTAGTGCAAATAGTAATTAAATATTAAGAAGATTTTTATATTGACTTAAACTATAAGAAATTTTAAGAGCTGACTCTAACTCTGTAAAAACTTGGACATACACACATCACAGATTGTAACAAACTTCCATTTAATATATAGTAATAGGACACTGAAAGACAAAACCATTAGCTGCATTACTCTATTTCCTAAACTTTGGAACTCTAAAGTTCTATTATATTTTCCACAGATTTTGTTATCTTGCACCTTTAAATATATTACCAGAAGAGTCCTTAAAAAGAGGATTTTATTTTAATTATAGCTACAATTTAGAGATTATGTAAAATGTGAAATCTGTACTAATTATGCTGTCTATGATTAAAAGGAAATATAAAAAAATTCAATAATCCACCTAGATAGTGTAGAAATATAAAAGTTAACTGACATGATGATGGGTGTAGGAAGAAATCTAAGAGCTATGGAATGAAAGAGAGATAATAAAGTTAAAGGCAAAGTAGCAAATAGCATTAAAATTTATCACTAATGTATTATTACTAAAGATTCTCCTTTGAGAAGAAATAGAACTTTTATTAACAGCTAGATATCTAAAGTTTGAAAGGTATAAAGAAATGTACTGAAGGGACTAGCTTGTCTCTGGTCCAATCATTTGCAGTAGAAAAGGGAGCTTTATAATCTGAAATACATTTTGCATTTCTAATTTGAGCAATTATTTGATACAAATGATGTGATTGCAATTTTCATATAAAATGTAATATGATATATGAATGCAGTACCATAGGCATTCATGCAGCCAAAATGCAGCCAAAGTGTCTTAAATATCAGAATATGTCAGAGGTAGGCTGAGTTATTTTGTGAGAAAAGAATTCCACATTATTCATTTCTTCAGAAAACAAATATTAAAAATTATAGAACTTCTTGATTATGATACTCCCTCACTTATATATCACAAAAATGTATATTATTTGTATCCAGTTTAACATAAGAACAAACTCAAAGAACAGAAACCTGACAAATTCAGGTAACAAAAAAATGAAGCTTAAACAAAATGTTATCCTCAAAGGAATAACAGAAATTAATTTACCTGGAATATCCCAGAGTGCAGATAAAGAACTTAAAAAATAAATTAATGAAATTTCTATAGAGAAAAAATAATTGCAAAGATATGAATGAAAATTATGAAAATTACAGAATTAATAACATAGGAACAATGCTCTAAAATTGAACCACTGATGTTTTATTTTTAAAAAATTATTGAAAAAGACTTTGTGAGGACGTCACCCCAGGTGGTGCTAGTAGTAAAGAGTCTGCCTGCCAATGCAGGAGCCATAAATGACATGGGTTCGATCCCTGGATTGGAAAGATCCCCTGGAGATGGAAATGGAAACCCACTCCAGCATTCTTGCCTGGAAAATCCCATGGACAGAGGAGGCTGGTGGGCTTCAGTCCATGGGGTTGCAAAAGAGTCAGGCACAATTTAAGAACTAAAAAACAACAATACTTCTTTAGAAGTCAAGTTTTACCATGTTTAAATTCAATTAAAATACTTTAGTGAATGAAACAGAAGATAAAAACATCATCAAAGCATCCAAAATATATCATTAATCTATTTGAAATATTGATAATTAAATTTTAACAATGAAAATAACTCATAATTTGAATCTCCCTTGGTATCTGACACTAGCATATGCTGTCAATCCTTTCTAATCCTCTTTTTGTTGTTTACGTTACTTAGTTCTGTGACTTGACTTGGCTATTCAACCTTTGGTATATAACATTTATACTCTTCCTTATGCTCCTCAAATCCTTTCTTTCTCCTCCACTGGTTTAAATTGCTGTGTTCATCATAACAATCACCCAATCAATAGCTTCTCAGCCTCTTACTCCAAGCATCTTACTTAACTGGCAAAAATTTAAGCTAGTTAAATAGATTACTCCTCTTAATCCAGATCTAGAGAAAAATTGACATCTTCTAGAAATGTATGCTTATATATATAGATTTAAGTAGACTAAGAAATTAAAAGTTTGGGCATTTTTCTAGTTCCTAGATTCTTTACTCCTTTATCTGACTCTTGAGCAACACCTTATTCTCCTTCAGCCTCCAATATATATCCTCCCTAATTCCTCTCAAGTATTTGCCTTTATTCTTGATTCACTAAAAAAGTAAAAACAATAAAACATAAAAGAGTAGAAATAACCATTATTCCTATATTCTCATCATTTTATGTCTACCAACATACCTGTACCTGCTGTCCATGTATTTTTCATTCTGTTAAACAATGAATATTCCTTATTTTAACCAAAACCTATTCCTCATTGTTGCCCTGTTTTCTGTGTTATTCCCATAAGCTTATTCAGCACAGTATCAGTCACATTTAAAATATTTCTTGAAACCACTTCCTCCTCCAACATCTGTCCTCTGTTCAACTTAGCATTAAAATTCTTCAAAAGGTTAGTATTACTAATGATTGTTCTCTCCATTTTCTTTATTCTCATTCTTTTTATCAGTGTATGCCCATCAGGGTTTCACCCCACCATGCTATCAACACAGCTCTTGTCAATGTCACTAATGACCTTCAGAAGATAAGTTTATGATAAACCCTTAGTTTCTTGGCAGCATTTGATACTATTGACATAACTTTAAAAAAAAAAAAAAAAAAAACTCGTCTTTTTTTTTTAAATGCTGAGATGGTTACTCAATCTCCTTCAACTTCACTTGTCTCTTTTTCTCAGATATATGTCCTTATTCATAGTCAAATCTTTCTAAACTGTTACATTCCATGACCCAATTTCATGTTATGGAGAAACCAGAATGAACTTTTTGGCCAGCTCAATATTGAAACCTCTACTCAATATTTTACATAGAGTTTGTATTAGTTAAAATAAAGGCCAAACTTTTACATAAGGATACCTTAAAATGCACTTCTGTAAGTATATAAAAGTTTATTGTTACCCATATTGCAGTGTAAAGATAAACAATAGACAGTGACCCAAAAGGTCAAATAGGGACCTTTTTCCTTCAGAACCATCTGGTGTGTCATCACCATGTGCATGGTCAAACCTGTGGTTCTGCCCTATATAACTTTCAGCATACAGGTTATTACAAAGAGAATTTGAAAACAAAACAAAACAAAAAAATCTACTTTTGCTTCATTGACTATGCTAAAGGCTTTGACTGTATGGATCCCAAGAAACTGGAAAATTCTAAAAGAGATAGAATACCAGACCACCCACCTGTCTCCTGAGAAAAATGTGCGCAGGGAAAGAAGCAATGGGACCATGGAACAAAAGACTGGTTCAGAACTGGGAAAGGAGTACATTAAGGCTACATTTTGTCAACCTGCTTATTTAACTTATATGCAGAATACATCATGTGAAATGCTGGGATGTATGAAGCACAAACTGGAATCAAGATTGCCAGGAGAAATATCAACAGCCTCAGATTTGCAGATGATACGATTCTAATGACAGAAAGCTAAAAGGATCTAAAGAGCCCCTTAATGAGGGTGAAAGTGGAGAGTGAAAAAGCTGGCTTAAAACTCAACATTCAAAAAACTAAGATCATGCCATGCAGTCCCATCACTTCATGGCAAATAAATGGGGTAAAAGTGGAAACAGTGACAGACTTTATATTTTCTTGCCCTCCAAAATCACTGCAGATGGTGACTATAGCCATGAAATTAAAAGACACTTTCTCCTTGGAAGAAAAACTATGACAAACCTAGACAGCATATTAAGAAGCAGAGACATCACTGACGACAAAGGTCTGTATAGTCAAAGCTATGTTTTTTTTCAGTAGTAATGTATGGATGTGAGAGTTGGACTGTAAAGAAAACTGAGTGCCAAAGAACTGATGCTTTCAAGTGTGGTGCTGCAGAAGACCCCTGAAAGCCCTTGAGTGGCAAGGAGATCAAACCAATCAATCCTAAAGGCAGTCAACCTTGAACATTCATTGGAAAGACTGATGCTGAAGCTCCATTACTTTGGCCACCTGATTCAAAGAGCTGATCTGCTGGAAAAGACTCTGATGCAGGAAAAGATTGAGGGCAAAAGGAGAAGGAGAAGGCAGAGGATGAGGTGGTTGGATGGCATCACTGACTACATGAGTTTGAGCAAACTACAGGAGATAGCAAAGGGAAAGAATCTTGGCATGCTGCAGTTCATGGGGTCACAGAGTCAGAAACAAGTTAGGGACTGAAAAACAATGAGAACATTTATACCTTAATAAACAGGTTAGAAGTCATATAAACCATTTCTTCATACATATCTTTAGTTATATAACATCACATATATTGAAATGAGATTGGGAAAATTAGCTAAAATATGTGTTTCAGAAATTTTGCTACCTAATAATGAAAAAAAGTCAGAGTGTTAGCCCCCCACCTTGACTGACCTTTTGCTACCCCATGGGCTGTGGCCCACATGCTCCTCTGTTCATGGAATTTCCCAGGCAAGAATACTGTTGTAAGTTTCTATTTTCTACTCCAGGGGATCATCCTGATCCAGGGATCAAACCTGGGTCTCCTGCATTGCAGGCAGATTCTTTGCCATCTGAGCCATCAGCAATAGTATTAGTTAAATTGAATAAAAACTCCCATTGACAACAAATTAAAAAGATTTTGAAAATATCTAAAGAAAGGAATCAAAAAGTTAACAAGACAGTAAATAATATGATAACAGGTTTGAGGAAGAATATATAGGCTCACAAAGGTAAATTTGTAGCATTGAATCTGTATTTCTTGTACAGATGTCTTAAAACTCCAGAATAAGGTGACCAGAGACTAAGAAGCTCTTTGAAACTTTTGAGTCTTGTAGGAATAAGAGGAATACAATTAATTGGAGCCCAATAACTGCAAATGTGGAAAATTATGAAAGTCTCCATGTCTTGTAGAGAACTTAAGAGTTGGAAACAATATCGGGGCAAAAGCAAAAGTAGACAAGTTTATGGAGAGATTGATACATCTTTTCAGTTAATTTTAATCCTGAAAATGTTTTCAGGTGATGTTGAATACCAGTGCTTAAGGAGCTTTCAATATAAAAATGTAAATTCTCAAAACAAAAATATCATAAAACCTCAGATTTTATCTATAAATTTAACATCATGTCTGATAAGAAATCAAGTCTGCCCAAGAAGCAAAAGATCATATGAATAAAAAGCAGAGAGTTTTTACAGATAAAAAGAGATTCAGAGACAGAGGCTTTAGGAAGTACTATTAATATGTCCAAGGATATAAAAGCCTGAGAAAGTTGATAGAGAACTGAAATTTATGAAAGAGTAAATCAAAATTATGGAACTGAAGAAATAAAAATTCAGTGAACATGTTTGATAGCCAGTTAAAGCTAACTGAAGATAATACTGGTGAACCAGAAAACAATCAGAATGGAATAATCATAATAAAATCTTGAAACACACAAAAAATGAAAAATATAAATTGGAATATGATTAGTGGAAAATATATGAATCACAGACTCAGAGAATTTGTGAACTAAAAGAAATATGAGAGAATAAAACTGTTCAAAAAGATAATATTTGAGAATTTTTTTAAATATGAAAAACATAGTCATAAACTCATACATAATAAGGAAATTAAGATAATAAAGTCAGAGCTAGAAAATCACCTGAATAAAGAATAAAGCAAAAATAGCCTATATTATGTTTATTTTCAAAAATTACACATACAGGAAGGATAGACCATAATTGAGATTAAATAAGGACAAATTGGATCTGATGGAGGCAAACTGGAACTCACCCTGGTCTCTTACCACATCAAATTTCCAACTTTGACAATAGCAATTCATTATGGAGCTGAAAGTTTACTGGGCAAAAAAGTAAGACTTGTTATATGCCATGATGCTCATTTTCACCTGGGGTCAATATCCAAATACTAGAGATGGCATTAACTATTACTCAGTTTTGAATTCATATATATCATTTATATTTTCTCTAATGTTACTTATCCCAGACTCATTCTCTTCCTTTTTTCCCACACTAAGTTTGAATATCAAAGCATTCTTGGTTTTTAGTAAAATTTATTGAAGATGGTGCCAAAGATTTGACGCCTTGTAACTGTGGTGTTGGAGAAGACTCTTGAGATTCCCTTGAAAAGCAAGGAGATCAAAGCAGTCAGTCCTAAAAGTCAACCCTGAAAGTTCATTGGAAGGACTAATGCTGAAGCTGAAGCTCCAATACTTTGGCCACCTGATGTGAATAGCCAGCACATTGGAAAAGACCCTGATGCTGGGAAAGACTGAGGGAAAGAGGAGAAGAAGGCAACAGAAGATGAGATTGTTGGATGGCATAACTGACTCAATGGACTTGAGCTTGAGCAAACTCTGGGAGATAGTGAAGGACAGGGAAACCAGGCATGCTGCAGTCCATGGGGTTGCAAAGAGTTGGACCTGACTTAGCTACTGAACAACAAACAACAAACTGAAGATGAGAATGGTATATTGAGAGGGAATATGTGGAAGAAGTAGATAAGCTCTTACACTTAATTTTAAAATAATGAGATTAAGTGATACAACCTACCTGGAAACAGATGTTAGCAAATTAATGTAACTTAGAAAACAAAACGGAGAAGGCAATGGCACCCCACTCCAGTACTCTTGCCTAGAAAATCCCATGGACAGAGGAGCCTGGTAGGCTGCAGTCCATGGGGTCGCTAGAGTTGGACACGACTGAGCGACTTCACTTTTGCTTTTCACTTTCATGCATTGGAGAAGGAAATGGCAACCCACTCCAGTGTTCTTGCCTGGAGAATCCCAGGGACAGGGAGCCTGGTGTGCTGCCATCTATGGGGTCGAACAGAGTTGGACACGACTAAAGTGATGTAGCAGCAGCAGCAGCAGCAGCAGCAGCAGCAGAGAACAAAAAGAGTAGGGATTGAACCCAGATCTCCTGCACTGCAGGCAGATTCTTTAAAGTTGAAATAGGATTGAGAAATCTACAGCTCAGTATATATTATGATAAAAATACTATTAAACATGAAGTTATTTTGACTGATGTGTTGAACTAAAATATACATAAGGAGTGATAAATAGGTATGAAAAAGTAGAATTAATTTAAAATCTACCCTAATATCAGTCAAACCCCAAACTTCTTTCTCTCTTCTACACATAGTACGACTATATATTTTTCTCCAAACTAAAACATTTTAAAAAATTCATTTGTGCATGAGAAAAGCCTACACTGGGCTGAAAACCACGGGCTCCCTACTGTTAAGAATAATTTCCTATCTCATTACTTGAAAGAGATATCAGAACAAGGTTAAGGCAAGAGTGAGGCAATGTAGCACCTAAGGTACAAAATTTAATAAGATAATCACTCTTAGGTTCACACAAGTGCAACTTTCTTGTGATTAATATTTACATGTTACTTTTTAGATCCTTTTATTTACATGCCATATGCTTGAGTTTTGTGTATTCACTATTACTGTCTCTCCTTTTTAATTGGAGTATTTAGTATGTAGTTATTGATGATTGGATTTAATTTACAATTGTTCTTTTATTGTCCTTTCCCTCCTTCTTTTGACTAATAGAATATTTTAAAATATCTGATATATAGTCATACATTGTTAAAAATCAGACAGGTATTTTCTGGATACTTACCAAGGGAAATATCAATAAAATATGATCTCTACAATTGTGAAGTTTTCAACAATATCATCAGTGTAATTCATAGAGTGGTATGCCACAAGAGGAGGCACGTTTGCATGGAAGGAGTGAAAGGTAAGAAAAAGAAAACATCACCAAGAACAACAAAAAACATTACAGAGGGATGTCTGAAGGTGATCATAGATGGCCTCAGCCTGCAGTGGGGTGGAGTGGGGCTTGGGATACCAGCTAGAGATTGGGCTGGGTTGAGGTGATGAAAGCACCAGATCCTAGCTACTAGACCAGTGGTCAGTGACAAGGGCCCTGGACCTTCAGCTTTGCATAAAATAATTTCTGTAAAGATGGAAAGTAATGAAACAAATTAAGTACTTATTAAAAGGAAAAAAGAGTACAATACCTGTGGATAACCACACAGGCAGACTTAGAGAGAGAGTCGCACCCTTGTAGCAGTTTGAATTACTTTCATGGAGTATTTCTTATAGATTTCCTCTGGCCAGTCATTCTGAATTGCCTGGTATACAGTCCATATTTGGTATATGGTAGCTCAGACAGTAAAGAGTCGGCCTACAATGCAGGAGACCTCGGTTTGATCCCTGGGTCAGGAAGATCCCCTGGAGAAGGAAATGGCAACCCACTCCAGTATTCATGCCTGGAAAATCCTATGGACCAAGGAGCTTGTGGGCTACAGCCCACGGGGTTGCAAAGAGTTGGACATGACTGAGCAACTTCACTTCACTTCACTTCACTTCAGGTTAGAAAGGGCTTCCCTGGTAACTCAGTTGGTAAAGAATCTGCCTGCAATGTGGGAGAGCTGAGTTTGATTCCTGGGTTGGGAAGATCCCCTGGAGGAGGGCATGACAACCCACTCCAGTATTCTTGCCTGGAGAATCCCCATGGACAGAGGAACCTGGCAGACTATAGTCCATGGAGTTGAAAAGAGTCAGCCATGACTGAATGACTAAACACAGCACAGGTTAAAAAGCAGAGACATCACTTTGCTGACACAGGTCTGGATAGTCAAAGCTATGTTTTTTTCCAGTACTACTGTATGGATCTGAGAGTTGGACTATAAAGAAGGCTGAGCATGGAAAAATTGATGCTTTTGAGCTGTGGTGTAGAAGACTTTTGAAAGTCCCCTCAAATGCAGGGAGATCAAACCTGTCATTCCTAAAGGAAATCAACCCTGAATAGACATTGGAAGGATTGAGGCTGAAGCTGAAGTTCCAAGACTTTGACCACCTGATCCAAAGAGCCAGCTCATTGGAAAAGACCCTGATGCTGGGAAAGATCAAAGTCAGGAGAAGAAGGGGATGATGGAAGACGAGATGTTGAATGGCATCACTGACTCAGTGGACATGAATTTGAGCAAGCTTCAGGAGATGGTGAAGGACAGGGAAGCCTGGTGTGCTGTAGTCCATGGGGTTGCGGAGAGTTAGACATGACTGAGCGACTGAACATTAACAAATATTCCTCCCATGTGTGCATGCGCATCTCTTAGCCAAGATGGATTAATCAAAAAAGCTTCTGGGTAGACCATTCCTTGACATAACTCCCCTTTGGCCACCAAGGAGCCTTTCTGCACATGTATGGTGGGGTAGTTCTCCTGACTTTATAATGAGAAATATGTGCTCTGAAAAGAGTCCATCTTCCTCACCTTAATTACCCTGCTATTGTTATCTTGGAGTTTTGGTCAATAGAGAATGAATCTCCAATTGCTTTACCCTGGAGGGGAACCCATCTGCTTCCTGCCTCAAGGGGAATCTTGAAGGTTGAATGAAAATAGCTAGAAAAATGTTCCCTAACAACCAACATGAATAAGCATTGTTCATTTTTTGTCCTTTATGCTTTCAGAGGATGTTTATTATGAATTAGATTGAATGGCTTTATATTTTCTGATCTCAAGCACACAACCCCTGCACCTTTTAATTTATAATTTGGTCAATTTCTTATACTTTCTAATTATTAAATTCAAAACCATCATTCTTTTTCTTTTTATTATTTTTGGAATTGTGTGCCCATTTGGACTTATTTTTTACAGAAGTTTTATTGACAGCAAAATTGAGCAGAAGATACAGGGCTTTTCCAAGTGCCCTATGCCTCCACATATGCGTAACTTCCTGAATGATCAACAGCCTCCACCAGAGTGGTAAATTTCTTACAATTCATGAACCTATATCAGCATATCATAATCATTCCAGGTTCATAGTTTACATCAGTATTCATTAACTGTGTTGTACATTCTATAGGTTTGGACAGATTTATACTATGTATCCACCATTATAATACCATATGGAGTAATTTCCTTACTCTCATTTAGAAATCTATATTTGGCAATTATCAATGCTTTGTTCTCAGTTTATACCCTTTGTACTCACCATTCTTTCTCCCTAAAATATTATTTTACTAGATCTAGATATTAAAGTCTCAGTTCAAATGTGAATATAAGCTGTGAATTTAAATATTCTTTAAGCCAGCCATTCCTTATTCAAATTACCTTCCATGCATATGCTACTATTCAATATCCTTGTCTTTGGTTTGCTTCTTTACTATCTCTGTAAGCCCCCCTCCAAGTGCATGCACACACACACACACACACACACACACACACACACACACGAGCTCCATAATAGCAAGTACA
The DNA here is from genome assembly GCF_029378745.1 of Bos indicus. Lineage (NCBI taxonomy): Eukaryota > Metazoa > Chordata > Mammalia > Artiodactyla > Bovidae > Bos > Bos indicus. The sequence goes on along the minus strand of NC_091760.1, from coordinate 32,161,787 downwards.
TTGCATGAATTGTTCATTATATCTACTCAGACCTTAGATCCCTGAGGCTCCCCAAGATCTGAAAGAATGCTCTTATTCAATTATATATATTGAGTTCAAAAACTTGGCTTAAATTTTCTGAACTTTATCCATTGGGAATCAGTATAAAAATTATAATTTGGCTTGCATTTGCTGAGTTCCAAACCAAATTTTCAATAATTTTTATGTAAATACAATTATTATATTAATATTTTCTGAGTGTTTATGCTATACATGACACTGTCCCTGAGTTCTAGCAAGCATATATAGTATATCCTAGTCTTACATCTAGGAGAAGGCAATGGCACCCCATTCCAGTAATTTTGCCTAGAAAATCCCATGGATGGAGAGGAGCCTGGTAGGCTGCAGTCCATGGGGTCGCTCGAGTTGGACACGACTGAGCGACTTCACTTTCGCTTTTTACTTTCATGCATTGGAGAAGGAAATGGCAACCCACTCCAGTGTTCTTGCCTGGAGAATCCCAGGGACGGGAATCCTGGTGGGCTGCCATCTATGGGTCGCACAGAGTCGGACACGACTGAAGTGACTTAGCAGCAGCAGCAGCAGTCTTACATCTACATAACTGCTTTTGAAAAGGTTTGCATTATAATGACATTTTAAAAATAAAGCAGAATTATTTGAGTATATTTGTATATAAGAAAATACTTATCAGGAACAGAATAACATACTACTTCACAGTTCCACACAACTGGTGTTTCCTGTCATTGTAATATATTTACATGAATTTTAGCTTCATAAAGATTATGATGATGCAGAAAGATTGTCACAGAACATTTTGGAGGGACTTACCCTCATCATTACTGGGAAGATACTGCATAGGTTAAAATACAAGGAACCAATGTGCTCCTTGATAGAATTTCTTAAAAATGTATTTTTGGAAAGTTAAGAAATATTAAAGACAAATTTAATTAAGTTATGTAGGTTTGTGAGCTACCATTAAAAAAAACACACATGCACACACAATTTTTCTCACTGGGCAGGTATTTTTGTATTTCTCATAACTTAAATACAAGATCACTTCTAAAGCCCCAGACATTTTCATTGAAAGATTAAAGAGATGTTTCTAATGACACATTAATTAGAAAAGTATTCACCTAGCTTGAACTTGAAAGTAAAATATATTTCTTCAGAGAATACAAATTTTTAAAATATATAGTTTTCTCATTCATGACTATGAAGCACCAAAATCAATATAGACCTGTTTAATAAAACATTTTATGTTTGCCAAAATCAACTTGAAAAAAGAATGAGAAATTCAAAAATATCTCCATGTTTCAATTTAAAAATTTGAGTATATCCTTTTAAAGTTTTATCTAAGATATAAATCTTATTTCACAATCATAGTTCTAACTTACTGCCCAGATAGTAAATGCTGCTTATATTTGTAATAACTAAAAACTATAAGTAACCAATCTTATCACCTATTGAATGGGTGAACCAATTATTTTAAATGTCCATATACTGAAATAGTACTCAGCAAGGAAAAGAAACAGATAAATGATATAGGCAACAATATAAATGAAAATCAGCTCCTTAGTACCCATGACAGAAGCCGTATACAATAGGATCCATACTAGATGACTGCATTTAAATTGATCTCTAGGAAATGAAATTATTATCTGTAGCAATACAAAGCAGATCAGACAAGCCTGTCCCTGAGATTTGAGAGTAGGAATTGATTGGAATTGGGCATGAGAAAACTTTTGCAGGTAATATACAGAATCTTTTCTTGAGAGTGTAATTATATGGATATATGCATTTTTCAGAACTAACTCAACTCTAAAATTAAAATTGTACATTTTATTGTATATAAATCAAAAAGTTGATTTAAAAAGCATAATAACATACTAGACACACAATGAAATAGCTAAAGTAAGATGTAATTAAAATACCAAACAAATGAGATTCCTAGAGATTGATGATGAGAGTATAAGCTATAGTACAGTCACTGCAGAACTATCAGGCTGTGTCTAAAGAAGCTGACTGACTATGACTTAAAATTTATATTCCTAAAAAAGATTGTTAATATATTCACCAAAGGACAAGAAAAAGGATGCTTGTTACACCAATCATTTGCCAAAATCTAGATATGTAGATCAAATCTACATGAACTTTGAATACATAAATGCGTTGTGATATAGTCAATGGAATTTAATATCATATTACAGTTAGAATAAATGAACTACAACACAACACAACAGAATATAAGAATATCACAAACATTAGGGACTGATAAAAGTCAGGAACAAGGCAGTAAATAGCATATAAAACTCAGAAGTAGTTTAAATTATTGTTAAGCACAGTAGTGAGCTAGTAGGGAGCTAGTAACTAAAGTCAATCACAAGAGCAGTTTGTGGTTATTGAGTGGAATTAAATAGCACATTCCTTTTGTGATTATTCAGAGTTATATATTTACTAACTATACACTTTGAGTGTGTTACACTTAATACTTCAATAAAAGTTTACATAAAACTGTTAACAGCGCTTCAAATATTCAAAGCAAAGTAAGTCACTTTACACCACCATGTTTTAGAAAGATAATCTAATATTCCTGCTAAGTCCACATTTTAGTGGACTTTATTTTCCAAAGTATTTGTAGAAAAAAGTGAGTAAATGTCACTCCAGAAAATTATTTCATTTTTTATTATTTGTGGACATGCTAAGTTAAACTTATATTTGTTTATTTACTGCAGAATTTTAAAGGGTTTAAATTTAATATCCATAGGCTTCCAGTGTGGTGCAGTGGTAAAAAATCTGCCTTCCAATGCAGGAGACACAAGAGAAATGGGTTCTATCCCTGAGTCGGGAAGATGCCCTGGAGTAGGAAATGACAGCCTGCTCCAGTATTCTTGCCTGGAAAATTCTTTGGACAGAGGATCCTGGTGGGCTACAGTTCATGGGGTTGTAGAAAGTTGGACATGACTGAGTAAGCACAGCACACGTTTAGATATTAACTCAGTTCAGTTCAGCTCAGTTCAATCGCTCAGTCGTGTCCGACTCTTTGCGACCCCATGAATCGCAGCACACCAGGAAATGCATTTATTCATGAAAAATATTATTTTCTAAAGAAAGCTTCAATTAGTGTAAATATACACTATAGATGGCTGTTCTAATGTCTTTTTCTGTATCTGATATTAAATTATTTAAATAGATATAACTATGAATTTGATTTAAAATTTAGTCTATCACATCATTCTCCAATTGCTATGACAAATTGTGTTTTATTATTATTATTGATAGTGCTGCTGCTGCTGCTGCTAAGTTGCTTCAGTCATGTCTGACTCTGTGCGACCCCATAGACAGCAGCCCACTAGGCTCCTCTGTTCCTGGGATTCTCCAGGCAAGAATACTGGAGTGGGTTGCCAATTCCTTCTCCAATGCATAAAAGTGAAAAGTGAAAGTGAAGTCACTCAGTAATGAGAGCTAAATAGCCTTTTATGTACATTGTTTGCATTAATTGTCAGAAAACGCTATGTTAAAGAAATCACATATCATTAAAATTTAAAATAAGGCTTAATCCTTGCATAGGCAAGTAAGGAAAACAAGCATTTTTTTAATTGTTTGCTATTGAAAATATTTGATATTTTAAATAAAAAGTTGTACCATGATCAATTTCTTGTAATTTTACTCTTGTGCTAAATACTAACTGTATCTGAAGGAGTATTTTTGAAGTATAGCTGATTTATAATGTTGTGTTAGGTCCTGCCATGCAGCAAAGTGAATTAGTTATACATACACATGTATCTCTTCTCTTTCAGATTATTTTAACATATGCATACAGAGTATTGAGTAGAGTGCCTTAAGCTGTACTTCTGCGACTGCTAAGTCACTTCAGTCGTGTCCAACTCTGTACAGTAGGTCTTTATTAGTTATCTTTATTAGTTTTATATATAGTATGTTTACATGTCAATCCCAATCTCCCAATTTATCACTACCTCCCCTTTCCCCCTGGGTAACCATAAGTTTTTGTTTTTGTTTTTCCCTACATCTGTGACTATTTCTGTTTTGTAAAGAAATTCATTTGTTCAATTTTTATAGCTGTCACATTTAAGTGATATCATATGATATTTGTCATTCTCTGTCTGACTTACTTCACTTAGTATGAGACAATTTTTATGTCCATTCATGTTGTTGCAAATGGCATTATTTCCTTCTTTTTTTTTATGGGTGAGTAATAAATGAATTTCACTGTACATTTTCCCAGTAGCTTGTTTCTTTTTTTTTTAAATTTAAATGTACTTATTTTAATTAGAGGCTAATTACTTTACAATATTGTATTGGTTTTGCCATACATCAATATGAATCTGCCACGAGTGTACATGTGTTCCCAATCCTGAACCCCCCTACCACCTCCCTCACCATACCATCCCTCTGGGTCATCCCAGTGCAACAACCCCAAGCTTCCTGTATCCTGCATCAAACCTGGCTGGCAATTCATTTCTTATATGATATTATACATGTTTCAATGCCATTCTCCCAAGTCATTCCCCCCCGCCCCCGCCTCCCTCTCCCATTGAGTCCAAAAGACTGTTCTATACATCTGTGTCTCTTTGCTATCTCACATACACAGTTACCATTACCATTTTTCTAAATTCCATATATATGCATTAGTATACTGTATTTGTGTTTTTCTTTCTGGCTTACTTCACTCTGTACAATAGGCCCCAGTTTCATCCACCTCATTAGAACTGATTCAAATGTATTCTTTTTAATGGCTGAGTAATACTCCATTGTGTATATGTACCACCGCTTTCTTATTCATTCATCTGCTGATGGACATCTAGGTTGTTTCCATGTCCTGACTATTGTAAACAGTGCTGCGATGAACATTGGGGTACACATGTTTATTTCAATTCTGGTTTCCTCGGTGTGTATGCCCAGCAGTGGGATTGTTGGGTTGTATGGCAGTTCTATTTCCAGTTTTTTAAGGAATCTCCACACTGTTCTCCATAGTGGCTGTACTAGTTTGCATTCCCACCGACAGTGTAAGAGGGTTCCCTTTTCTCCACACCCTCTCCAGCATTTATTGCTTGTAGACTTTTGGATTGTAGCCATTCTGATTGGTGTGAAATGGTACCCCATTGTGGTTTTGATTTGCATTTCTCTGATAATGAGTGATGTTGAGCATCTTTACATGTTTTGTTAGCCATCTGTATGTCTTCTTTGGAGAAATGTCTATTTAGTTCTTTGCCCCCTTTTTTGATTGGGTCGTTTATTTTTCTGGAATTGAGCTGCAGGAGTTGTTTGTATATTTTTGAGATTAGCTGTTTGTCAGTTGCTTCACAAGTGGGCTTTATCCCAGGGATGCAAGGATTCTTCAATATCCACAAATCAATCAATGTAATACACCACATTAACAAATTGAAAAATAAAAGCCATATGATTATCTCAATAGATGCACAGAAAGCCTTTGACAAAAGTCAACATCCATTTATGATAAAAACTCTCCAGAAAGCAGGAATAGAAGGACCATACCTCAACATAATAAAAGCTATATATGAAAAACCCACAGCAAACATTATCCTCAATGGTGAAAAAGTGAAAGCATTTCCCCTAAAGTCAGGAACAAGACAAGGGTGCCCACTTTCACCACTACTATTCAACATAATTTTGGAAGTTTCGGCCACAGCAATCAGAGCAGAAAAAGAAATAAAAGGAATCCAAATTGGAAAAGAAGAAGTAAAACTCTCACTGTTTGCAGATGACATGATCCTCTATATAGAAAACCCTAAAGACTCCACCAGAAAATTACTAGAACTAATCAATGAATATAGTAAGGCTGCAGGATATAAAATCAACACACAGAAATCCCTTGCATTCCTATACACTAATAATGAGAAAATAGAAAGTGAAATTAAGGAAACAATTCCACTCACCATTGCAACAAAAAGAATAAAATACTTAGGAATATATCTACCTAAAGAAACTAAAGACCTATATATAGAATACTATAAATAACTGGTGAAAGAAATCAAAGAGGACACTAACAGATGGAGAAATATACAATGTTCATGGATCGGAAGAATCAATATAGTGAAAATAAGTATACTACCCAAAGCAATCTATAGATTCAACGCAACCCCTATCAAGCTACCAACGGTATTTTTCACAGAGCTAGAACAAATAATTTCACAATTTGTATGGAAATACAAAAAACCTCGAATAGCCAAAGCAATTTTGAGAAAGAAGAATGGAACTGGAGGAATCAACCTGCCTAACTTCAGGCTCTACTACAAAGCCACAGTCATCAAGACAGTATGGTACTGGCACAAAGACAGAAATATGGATCAATGGAACAAAATAGAAAGCCCAGAGATAAACCCACGCACATATGGAAACCTTATCTTTGACAAAGTAGGCAAGAATATACAATGGAGAAAAGACAATCTCTTTAACAAATGGTGCTGGGAAAACTGGTTAACCACTTGTAAAAGAATGAAACTATAACACTTTCTAACACCATACACAAAAATAAACTCAAAATGGATTAAAGGTCTAAATATAAGAACAAAAACTATAAAACTCTTAGAGGAAAACATAGGCAGAACACTCTCCGACATAAATCACAGCAGGATCCTCTATGACCTACCTCCCAGAATATTGGGAATAAAAGCAAAAATAAACAAATGGGATCTAATTAAAATTAAAAGCTTCTGCACAACACAAGAAGCTATAAACAAGGTGAAAAGACAGCCTTCAGAATGAGAGAAAATAATAGCAAATGAAGCAATTGACAAATAGCTCTTTTCTAATATCACACAGAAAATGATGTTTCTGGCAAAGGGAGGCAATATATTCCTGTTGGTTATAATACTGAAAACTCTAATTAAATTTTTCTCTTTAAAAAAAATTATTGAAGGATAAATGCTTTACAGAATTTTGTTGTTTTCTGTCAAACCTCAACATGAATCAGCCATCGGTATATATATATATATATATATATATATGTATATGTATATGTATATGTATATGTATATGCTGCTGCAGCTAAGTCACTTCAGTCGTGTCCGACTCTGTGCGACCCCATAGATGGCAGCCCACCAGGCTCTGCCGTCCCTGGGATTCTCCAGGCAAGAACACTGGAGTGGGTTGCCATTTCTTTCTCCAATGCATGAAAGTGAAAAGCGAAAGTGAAGTCGCTCAGTCGTGTCCGACTCTTAGCGACCCCATGGGCTGCATACAGCCCACCAGGCTCCTCCATCCATGGGATTTTCCAGGCAAGAGTACTGGAGTGGGGTGCCATTGCCTTCTCCATTTATATATATATATAAAATCTCCCTTTTGAATCTCTCTCCCATCTCCCTCCCCATCCCACCTCTCTAGGTTGATACAGAGCACCTATTTGAGTTTCCTGAGACGTACAGCAAATTCTCGTTGGCTATCTATTTTACATATGGTGATGTAAGTTTCCATGTTACTTTTTCCGTACATCTCACCCACTCTTCCCCTCTCCCAATATCCACAAATCTATTTTCTATGTCTGGTTCTCCATTGCTGCAGTGTAATTAAATTATTCAGTACCGTTTTTCTAGATTCCATATAGATGCATTAGAATATGATATTTAGCTTTAGCTTTCTGACATACTTCATTCTGTAAAATAGGTTCTAGGTTCATCCATCTCATTAGAATTGACTCAAAGGCATTCCATTTTATGGCTGAGTAATAGTCCATTGTGTATATGTACCATATTTCTTTATCCAGTCATCTGTCGATGGATATCTATGTTGCTTCCATGTTCTACCTAGCGTAAGTGGTGTTGCAATGAACAATGGGATACACGTGTCCTTTTCAATTTTGGTTTCCTCAGGGTATATGCCTGGGAGTGGTATTGCTGGGTCATATGGTGATTTTATTCCTAGTTTTTTAAGGAATCTCCATACTGTCTTCCATAGTGGTTGTATCGATTTACATTCCCACCAACAGTGCAAGAGCATTCCCTTTTCTCCACAGCCTCTCCAGCATTTATAGTTTGTAGACTTTTTGATGATGGCCATTCTGACTGGTGTGAGGTGATACCTCATTGTAGTTTTTATTTGAATTTCTCTAGTAATGAGCAGTGTTGAACATCTTTTCATATGTTAGTTAGCCATCTGTATATCTTCTTTGGAGAAATGTCTGCTTAGGTCTTTTCCCCACTTTTTGATTGGGTTGTTTGTTTTTCTGGCATTGAGTTGTATGAACTGCTTGTATGTTTTGGAAATTAATCCTTTGTCAGCTGTTTCATTTGCTATTATTTTTTCCCATTCTGAGGGTTTTCTTTTCACCTTGCCTATCATTCCCTTTGCTGTCCAAAAGTATTAAGTTTAATCAGGTCCCACTTGTTTACTTTTGTTTTTATTTCCATTACTATAGGAGGTAGGTCATAGAGGCTCTTGCTTTGATTTATGTCATCGAGTGTTCTGCCTATATTTTCCTCTAAGAGTTTTATAGTCTCTGGTCTTCCATTTAGGTCTTTAATCCATTTTGAGTTCATCTTTGTGTGTGGTGTTAGGTAGTATTCTAATTTCATTCTTTTACATGTAGTTGTCCAGTTTTCCCAACACCATTTATTGAAGAGGCTGTCTTTGCCCTGCTGTATATTCTTGCCTCCTTTGTCAAATATATGGTACCCATAGGTGCATAGGTTTATTTCTGGGCTTTATATCTGTTCCATTGGTCTGTGTTTCTGTTTTTGTGCCAGTACCATACTATCTTGATAACTGTAGCTTTGTAATATAATCTGAAGTTGGGAAGGTTGACTCCTCCAGCTCCATTCTTCTTTTCTCAAGATTGCTTTGGCTGTTCGAGGTCTTTTGTGTTTCCATATGAATTGTGAAATTTTTTGTTCTAATTCTGTGAAAAATGCCATTGGTAATTTTATAGGGATTGCATTGAATCTGTAGATTGATTTGATAGTATAGTCATTTTCACAGTATTGATTCTTCCTACCCTGGAACATGGAATATCTCTCCATATGTTTATGTCATCTTTGATTTCTTTCATTAGTGTCTTATAATTTTCTGTGTACAGTTCTTTTGTCTCCTTAGGTAAGTTTATTTAATTCTTTTTGTTGCAATGGTGAATGGGATTGATTCCTTAATTTCTCTTTCTGATTTTTCTTTGTTAGTATATAGAAATGCAAGTGATTTCTGTGTATTGATTTTGTATCCTGCAACTTTGATAAATTCACTGATTAGCTCTAATAATTTTCTGGTATGATTTTTAGGGTTTTCTATGTACAGTATCATGTCATCTGCAAACAGTAAGAGCTTTACTTCTTCTTTTCTGATTTGGATTCCTTTTATTTCTTTTTCATCTCTGATTGCTGTAGCTAGGACTTCCTGAATGATGTTGAACAATAGTAGAGAAAGTGGACACCCTTGTCCTATTCCTGATCTTAAGGGCAATGCTTTCATTTTTTCACCATTGAGGATAATGTTTGCTGTAGGCTTATCATATATGGCCTTTATTATGTTGAGGTAGTTTCCTTCTATGACCATTTTTTTTTGAAGAGTTTTAATCATAAATGGGTGCTTAATTTTGTCAAAGGTTTTTTTGCATCTATTGAGATTATCATATGGCTTTTATCTTTCACTTTGTTAATATGGTGTATCACATTGATTCATTTGCATATATTGAAGAATCCTTGCATCCCTGAATAAACCCAACTTGATTATGATGTATGAGCTTTTTGATGTGTTGCTGAATTCTGTTTGCCAAAATTTTGTTGAGGATTTTTGCATCTATGTTCATCGGTGATATTGGCCTGTAGTTTTCTTTTTGTTGTTGTTGTCTTTGGTTTTGTTATTGGGGTGATGATGGCCTCATAGAATGAGTTTGGAAGTGTTCCTTCCTCTGTAATTTTTGAAAGAGTTCTAGAAGGGTAAGCATTAGCTCTTCTCTAAATGTTTGATAGAATTTTCCTGTAAAGCCATCTGGTCTTGGGCTTTTGTTTTTTGGGAGATTTTTGATCACAACTTCAATTTCAGTGCTTGTGATTGGGTTGTTCATAATTTCTATTTCTTCTGTGTTCAGTCTTGGAAGATTGAACTTTTCTAAGAATCTGTCCATTTCTTCCAGGTTATCCATTTTGTTTCTATATAGTTGTTCATAATAGTCTTTTATAATCCTTTGTATTTCTGCATTGTCTATTCTAACCTCTCCTTTCTCATTTCTAATTTTGTTGATTTGATTATTCTCTCTTTTGTTCTTGATGAGTCTGGCTAAAGGTTTCTTAATTCTGTTTATCTTCTCAAAGAACCAGCTTTTAGTTTTATTAATCTTTACTATTGTTTCATTGCTTTTGCATTTATTTCTGCTAGGATCTTTATGATTTCTTTCCTTCTACTAATTTTGGGTTTCTTTGTTCTTCTCTTTTCAGTTGTTTCAGGTGTAAAGTTAGGCTGTCTATCCGTTGTTTTTCTTCTTTCCTGACATAGGATTGTATTGCTATAAACTTCCCTCTTAGAACTGCTTTTGCTACATTCCATAGGTTTTGAGTTGTCATGTTTTCATTGTCATTTTTTCTAGAAATTTTTTTATTTCCCTTTTGATTTCTTTAGTAACCTGTTGGTTATTTAGAAACATATTGTTTAATCTCCATGTGTATGTGTTTCTTAAAGTTTTTTTTCTTGTATATGATATCTAGTCTCATAGTGTTGTGGTTGGAGAAGATGCTTGATATGATTTCAATTTTCTTAAATTTACTGAGGTTTGATTTGTGACCCAAGATGTGGTCTATCCTGGAGAATGTTCCACGTGCACTTGAGAAGAAGGTGTATTCTTCTGCATTTGGAAGGAATGTCTTGAAGATATCAATGAGATCCATCTTATCTAATGTATCATTTAAGACTTGTGTTTCCTTATTAATTTTCTGTTTTGATGATCTGTCTATTGGTGTGAGTGGGGTCTCCTACTATTACTGTGTTACTGTCAATTTCTCCTTTTATGTCTGTGGGTGTTAGTCTTATGTACTGAGGTGCTTCTATGTTGGATGCATAGATATTTATAATTGTTTTATCTTTTTCTTGGATTGATCCCTTGATCATTATGTAATGTCCTTCTTTATCTTTTGTAATCTTCTTTATTTAAGGTCTATTTTGTCTGATATGATGATTGCTACTCCAGCTTTCTATTGTTTCCCATTTATATGGAATATATGTTCCATCCTCTCATTTTTAGTCTATATGTGTCTTTATATCTGAAGTGGATTTCTTGTAGACAGCATATGTATGGGTCTTGTTTTTGTGTCCATTCAGTCAGTCTGTGTATTTGGTTGGAGCCTTTAATTTACATTTAAAGTATTTATTGATATATATGTTCCTATTGCCATTTCTTAAGTGTTTGGTGTTGATTTTGTAGATTTTTTTTCTTCTCTTGTATTTCTTATCTATATACATCCCTTTAACAGTTTTTGTAAAGCTGGTTGGTGGTACTGAATTCTCTTAACTTTTGCTTGTTTGAAAAGCTTTTAATTTCTCCATTAATTTTGAATAAGATCCTTCCCAGGTACAATAATCTTGGTTGTAGATTCTTCCCTTTCAGTACTTTAAATATATCCTGCCATTCCCTTCTGGCCTGAAGAGTTTCTGCTGAAAGATCAGCTGTTTAGCATATGGGGTTTCCCTTGAATGTTAAAGTTGCTTTCCCATGCTGTTTTTAACATTCTTTCTTTGTGTTTAGTCTTTGTTAGTTTGATTAGTATGTGTCCTGGCATGTTTCTCCTTGGGTTTATCCTATATGGGACTTAGTGCCTCTTGACCTTGATTGACTGTTTCCTTTTCCATGTTGGGAAAATTTTCAACTATAATCTCTTCAAAATTTTTCTCATACCCTTTTTTCCTCTTCTTCTTCTGGGACCCCTATAATTCAAAGTTGGTGCATTTGGTATTGTCCCAGAGGTCTCTGAGACTATTATCAGTTCCTTTCATTCTTTTTACTTTATTCTGCTCTTTAGAAGTTCTTTCCACCATTGTATCTTCCAGCTCACTGATTCATTCTTCTACTTCAGATATTCTGTTATTGATTCCTTCCAGATAGCTCAGTCAGTAAAGAATCTGCCTGAAATGCACGAGACCTGGGTTTAATTCCTGGGTCAGGAAGATCCCTTGGAGAAGGAAATGGCAATCCACTCCAGTATTCTTGTCTGGAAAATCCCATGGACAGAGGAGCCTGGTGGACTACAATTCATGGGGTTGCAAGTGTCAGACACGACTCAGTGACTAAACCACCACCAGAATATTTTTAATTTCAGTAACTGTGTGGTTTGTTTCTGCATATTTATTCTTTAATTCTAGGTCATTGTTAATTGATTCTTGAATTTTCTCTATTTTATTCAAGGTTTTGATCATCTTTACTATCATTATTCTGAATTCTTTTTCAGGTAGCTTGCCTATTTCCTCTCTTTTATTTAGACTTGTGTGTTTTTTATTTATTCCTTCATTTGTGTAGTATTTGTCTGCCTTTTCTTTTTTTTTTTTAAACTTATTGTGTTTGAGGTCTCCTTTTCCCAGTCTTCAAGATTAAATTCTTTCTTCGTTTTGGTTTCTGCCCTCTTAAGTTTGGTCCAGTGGTTTGTGTATATGGTGAGATTTGTACTGAGTTTTTTGTTTGTTTGTTTTTCCTCTAAAGGGCAAGGCTGAGTCAGGTGGTAATCCTGTCAGCTGATGATTGGGTTTTATATTTTTGTTTTGTGTGTTGTTCTCACTTACCCTAACTCCTTGAGGTTAGTTCTCTGGTAGTCTAGGATCTTAGAGTCAGTGTTCCCTCTCCAAAGGCTCAGGGCTTGATCTCAGAGCCTTCAAAGTACTTTGGTCACTTACATTCCTGAGATGTCCTCTAAGTTAGTATAGAGCAACTTTTATCCTAGAGTCCAAAGGACAAGACACTAAGCTGACTTCTTGGGGAGCTTCAGCTCCAGGAAAGCACTGGGTACTTACCACCTTGGGAGGTGAATATGCGGGAGGATCCTCTCTTAGTCTTTCTAACCCCTCCTACCCAACCTGTCGGCTAAAGCCTTGAGTTTTCCTTGCCAGTCTCCTGACCTCTTAAATGGATATAATACAGAGAAGGGATATGAGACCCTGGAGGACAAAACACCCTGTATATAAATGAAAACAAAAGGGGCTAAAATTTTCTCTTAAGAAGAATAAGGAGTGAAGAAAATGGACACTGCCCTTAGAGTTCTTAAAAATCGTTCAAAGAACAAAAATGTTAGTCATCTATATTAATATTTGAAGGCAGAGACATTACCTTGCCAACAAAGGTCCATCTAGTCAAGGCTATGGTTTTTCCAGTAGTCTGTATGGATGGTAGAGTTGGAATATAAAGAAAGCTAAGCACCAAAGAACTGATGCTTTTGAACTATAGTGTAGCCTGGCAGGCTACAGTCCATGGATTTGCAAAGGGTTGGACATGACTGAGCTACTAAGCACAAAGATTAACACTAAAATACTCTATAATAACATCAAAATAATTAAATGTAGCATGAATAAATTTAACAAAAGATATGTACGTGTATGCTGAAAAATACAAAACATTACTAAACAAAAGTAAAGATCTAAATAAGTGGAAAGATATCTTTTATTCATGGAGTAGGAAACAATATTACTTAAATGGAAATATTCCTCTTAGTAAAAAAAAAAAAAAAAGCAGTTTATATTTGAAAGTGTGAAAAAAATAAGAGTAAATATTTCTTGGCTTTTCTAATTATCAGAGAAATATAATTTATCCAGTGATCATATTAAGTAGGAATAGTATCCCACAGCTTTCTCTTTACAAACTCAATTCAAACACTTATTATTATTATTTTTTTTAAGTGCTGAGAGTACTATTTTCCTTTTTATTTTGTAGCTTGGTAAACAAAATCACAAACTTACCTTAGAGCTTCAGCTACAATATATATTTTTGAAAGAGCCAAATCATTTAATACATGTGGAATGTTTCTCCACCCTGCTAGTACTTTTTATTTTTATTTTTAATGTAAAATTTATGGAAATGCAGCTTCTATGAAAAATAGTATGCAAGTTTCTCAAAATATTAAAAATAGGACTACCATACAATCCAGCATAAATCTTCATCAATATTGTTTCACACACTTGTCCTCCTGAGTTCCTTTTCATCCCATTTATTTCCATTTTCCAAGTGCTTTCTTAATTCATTCTTTTATTTGTTCATTTGTGCTTCTTTGTTACTGCTATCTGCTGAGTCTTTGACTGTTTCAGAGACTTGATAGATATTTGATATTCAAAAGACAGTTATGTGCATTAGTGGAACAAGTAAGAAATATGTGGTAAAGGAAAAAGCAAAGTACCAGAGATAAGCAGCAGAAAAGTCATTGGTTTTGAACTTACATACATGTCAGATTAAACTCTTTTTTCAATCTTTCTGTTCCACATTTGCAAAACAGAAAATTATTTATATCATGCTTGGATTTATGAAAATCAAATGAAATGATATACACAAATAACTGACAAATGTGTATACTATTCTTAGTAAATCTGGTAATGAGCAGCATGATAAGAATTATAATAACAGTGAGATACAATGTGATATACCCATAATTCCAGTACTTACCTATGACATCTTAGTATTTTCATTTCTATTACTTTCTCTCTCTTTTTTTTTCCCCCTTGGTAAAGAGCATTCTGCAAGTAAATATATTCTTCACTTAAAGTTTTAAGTATAAACTCAAGATATTTTTTTAATACTCAAGATATGTACTATAAAATCTTGTTGAAAATGTAGATTTCTAATCTTGAATATAAAAGAGGAAATATTTTTACAAAATGTTTTATTCTGACAGGAAAAGCACAAGAATGCCTGTTTTGTGCAATATGTAGTTTTAACTATCACCTGCAAAAGCTTTCCTAATGCACAAACTTGCATTACTATTTTTTTAGTATTTTGAATATATTTCAAATATTATTCATCTGTAACTTTTTAGCAAATATGCTGTTCATGTCTTTTTCTCCAAAGTTTTTTTTTTCTAATTTATTTGTATCTTTCTATTATATTAAGAATATCATAAAATAGGCCTTATATTTTAATTTGATTTAAAAAATTTTTAGTTTATTGAATGTTTTTCAATTATATTTTCAATATTTAGAAGCTTGTTATATACAGTAGCATCCACTCATAACTGTTATTATACTTTCTTATATATCCCATGGTATTTGAATGCCCAAAGCTTATACCAGTTCAAAAAACATTTAGGTTTTCTAAAATTTAACTTTACAATTTACCTTGAATGTGTCCTATGAAAAAAGGAACCTGGTTTGTTTACTTTTTCTTTAAAAATATTTTTGTCAATGTTGACACATTGTATGTCAAATGTCATTCCTTTTATTACAGTTTTCTATAATGATTTTAAATTTTATTTTCTATTACAGTTAAATGTCTAATTATAGAATTTATTTTAATTGTTGTAATGAGGTGAGGACCTATTTTTGTTACCTTTATAATTATTTTTCCACATCACCTTTGCTTTTCACCCTTTTTATTACAATCATATGTGGAAAATGATACAGATTTTAATGCACTTTTTCATTTTCAGTATTCATAAATTGTAACTAATGATTAAAATAACTATGCAGTGTGGGATAATAGCAGTTTTGCCTACTTTAACTGTGAAGCTAATTAGACTCCCTATAATTTATATGGCCAGTATCCTAATCAGAAAAGCTCAAAATGTAGAAGACACTTTTGACTCATCCTTTTTGCTCGTTATCTACATTTCATAGGGTTTTAAAAATTTTAAGTTCTTCATAAGCAATATTTTTCAAACTGATCAGTAAATTCTATCCATCCTCTTTGTCACCTCTGATTTAGATTTCCTTATTATGTCTTACCAGAAGAGGGATAATATAACTTCTTACTGTTTTCCTGATGTCTTTTCTCTCCTATTCCCAGATTTCTGATTCTATGCTTTCATCATAGAAATGTATGTACAGTACTGCATTGCTTGCTGGCTTCATTTGAAGCTTTAAAAGTTGAACTATACACACCTCAATCCCCGTTACCAGATGGCTACATACTATTGATCCAGTTTTAACTTCCATTGTGCCCTAGGTCAAACTGATATTTTCTCTTTGATCCTCATTGTTTAAAAACTTTTATACTTTTTCATTCTCCTTTTCTATTAAATCCTTTTCCAAATACTTGTTATCTTTTTAATCCCAGTATATCATCTCCTAAAATTTTTCCTAACTCAACTATAACAATTTCTTTTAGGTTCCTCCATGGCACATATTTTTAAAAAATTTATTGTAGCACTATTACTTCAGCTTGTGTATGGACACTTGATATTTTCTTTTCACCTATTCTCAATTATAAGTAATTTAGGTATAATGCTAAACATTAGTTTTTTATACTAAAACTTCTTTACAATTTCAATTATAATATGTTCAGTAAAAGATGAATATCTAATGTATTGTTGTTATTATTGTTCAGTCACCCAGTCATGTCAGACTCTTTGTGACCCCACGGACTGTATCACGCCAGGCCTTCCAGGCCCTCACCATCTCCCAAAGTTTGCCCACATTCATGTCCATTGTATCAGTGATCTAAAGTATATGCATTCCAAAACCATATTATTCTTCAAGTTTAATTTGAATCCTTATTTTTCCTAAACAAACAAAATTTTGAAAATTCCATTTTACTTCTCAGTGTTCTAATTTTTAACAAAAAATCAAATAAATAAAATAGTATTTCTAATGATGAATTCCTAATAATAATGCAGCAAACATGTTTGCACAAATAAAAAGTAAACAATATGTTAAAATATTAATAGGTTCTAATAAATATTTAATAAAATATATAGCCTATCTGAGGATTATTTGGACTCATAGTATAAAAGTTATGTGCAGATTGTCAGTATAAAGAGCAAAATATTTGATTGTTTAACAAAGCTATGTCAATAAGGAAAATGAAGAAAGTAAGTAAAGAAGAACAATAGACTTTTAAAGATATGTCAGCTGAGGGGAGAGATAAATCATCAGAGCATAGAGGATTTTTAGTGTAGTGAAAATACTCCATATGACATTATAATGATAGATATATGTCTTTATACATTTGTCCAAGTCCATAGAGTGTACAACACCAAGAGTGAACTCTAAGGTAAACTATGGACTTTGAGTGACTATGTCATGTCCAAGTAAGTTCATTCTTGCTAAAAAAGAAAAAAAAAAAAAAAAAAAAACTTCTACTAATTTTTGTGAGTAATGCTGACTGCTGAGGAGATCATGCATGTGCAGAGGCAAGGAGTACATGGGAACTTTCTGTTCCTCTCCCTCAATTTTGTTGCAAAGCTAAAATGGCTCTAAAAATTTTATTTAATGAAAAAAAAAAAAAGCGTGTTGAAATAAAGCGTTACAAAAGTTAAATAGCTCCCAAGCTCTTGCTCTCTTTTTTTTTCTTTTAAATTGAAGGACAATTGCTTTACAGAATTTTGTTGTTTTCTGTCAAACCTCAACATGAATCAGCCATAGGTATACATATTTCTCCTCCCTCTAAAACTTCCCTCCCATCTCCCTTCCCATCCCACCCCTCCAGGTTGATACAGAGCCCCTATTTGAGTTTCCTGAGACACACAGTAAATTGCCCTTGGCTATTTATTTTACATATGGTAATGTAAGTTTCCACATTACTCTTTCCATACATCTCACCCTTTCCTCTCTCCTCCCCATGTCCATGAGTCTATTCTCTATGTCTGTTTCTCCATGCGGCCTTGTGAAAAAATTCTTCAGTATCATTTTTCTAGATTCCATACATATGTGTTAGTATGCAATATTTATCTTTCTCTTTCTGACTTACTTCACTCTGTATAATAGGCTCTAGGTTCATCTACCTCATTAGAACTGACTCAAAGGCATTCCTTTTTATGGCTGAGTAATATTCCATTATTCCACAATTTTGTTATCCATTCATCTGTCAATGGACATCTGGGTTGCTTCCAGGTTCTAACTATTGTAAATAGTGCTGTGGTGAACAATAGTATATATGTGTCTTTTTCAATTTGGTTTCCTCAGAGTTTATGCGTAGGACTGGGATTGCTGGGTCATATGGTGGTTTTTCAAGCTGGAATCAAGATTGCCGGGAGAAATATCAATAACCTCAGATATGCAGATGACACCACCCTTATGGCAGAAAGTGAAGAGGAACTCAAAAGCCTCTTGATGAAAGTGAAAGTGGAGAGTGAAAAAGTTGGCTTAAAGCTCAACATTCAGAAAACGAAGATCATGGCATCTGGTCCCATCACTTCATGGGAAATAGATGGGGAAACAGTGTCAGACTTTATTTTTGGGGACTCCAAAATCACTACAGATGGTGACTGCAGCCATGAAATTAAAAGACGCTTACTCCTTGGAAGGAAAGTTATGACCAACCTGGATAGCATATTCAAAAGCAGAGACATTACCTTGCCAACAAAGGTTCATCTAGTCAAGGCTATGATTTTTCCTGTGGTCATGTATGGATGTGAGAGTTGGACTGTGGAAAAGGCTGAGTGCCGAAGAATTGATGCTTTTGAACTGTGGTGTTGGAGAAGACTCTTGAGAGTCCCTTGGACTGCAAGGAGATCCAACCAGTCCATTCTGAGGGAGATCAGCCCTGGGATTTCTTTGGAAGGAATGATGCTGAAGCTGAAAGTCCAGTACTTTGGCCACCTCATGCAAAGAGTTGACTCATTGGAAAAGACTCTGATGCTGGGAGGGATTGGGGGCAGGAAGAGAAGGGGACACCAAAGGATGAGATGGCTGGATGGCATCACTGACTCGATGGATGGGAGTCTGAGTGAACTCCGGGAGTTGGTGATGGACAGGGAGGCCTGGCGTGCTGCGATTCATGGGGTTGCAGAGCCGGACATGACTGAGCAACTGAACTGAACTGAACTGAATGGTGGTTTTTGGAAGGACTGATGTTGAAGCTGAAACTCCAATACTTTGGCCACCTGATGCGAAGAGCTGACTCATCTGAAAATACCCTGATGCTGGGAAAGATTGAGGGCGGGAGGAGAACAGAGGATGAGATGGTTGGATGGCATCACTGACTCAATGGACATGAGTTTGAGTAAACTCTGGGAGTTGGTGATGGACAGGGAGGCCTGGCATGCTAATGTTCATGGGATCGCAAAGAATTGGACACGACTGAGCAACTGAACTGAACTGAACTGATGGTGGTTTTATTCCTAGTTTTTTAGGGAATATCCATACCATCTTCCATAGTGGCTGTATCAATTTACATTCCCACCAAGAGTGAAAGAGTGTTCCCTTTTCCCTACACCCTCTCCAGCATTTATTGTTTATGGACTTTTTGATGATAGCCATTCTGACCGATCGAGGTGATATCTCATTTTGGTTTTGATTTGCATTTCTCTAATAATGAGCAATATTGAGAATCTTTTCATGTGTTTGTTAGCCATCTGTATGTTGTCTTTGGAGAAATGTCCCACACTCTCTCTTAATAAAATATTGTTAATTACAATGAATCAGAGGGAAACATTTGTTTATAAATACATAAACATTTATACATTGTGTTGAAATTTTATTAATAAAACTCATTTTTTTATAATTTAGATGTGGTCAAATTTATTTTTGAAAATCTCTACTATGAATAGTCTTATTCCAACAAGTTGAAATAAATAAGCAAAAAAATTTTGATATTATTTCAGTGTAGTTACAAGGTCATGGTCAAATATATATATTGTTACCCTTCTAGATCTATACATTTATAGTGTTTTCTTTTTCATTTTTGTTAGAAATGTTACAAGCATCATATATTATCAATACTATCAGTGTCCAGTTTTCATCTTTCAAACAGTTCAAATATATTTTACTATGCAATATATCAAGGAAAACTGACATATACACATGATTATTTATTTGCATTTAATAGTGTTGTGTTTATTTAAAAAAATGTGGTTCAGTTAAATGTCATATTTTTTTCAACCTTGAATCTCTAAAACAATTTTACTGCAATAATAGTGAAAAGGAAATATGTTTTCAAAAGCTCAGAGTAAAAGATTTATATCAATACAATGATTTTCAATAATTCAATACTCACACAAACAGAGTCTTTGTCTGCAACCTAGTGGGAAGGTGTTATAATCCAAATATGTCCCTAGAATGTTTGCAATGGAAATTAGAGTCATATGGATACTGAGTACAGAGTCTTAAGGAAGAAATTATGAAAACCAAGATATATAAAGGTGAGTAACTGAAGAAGAACTGAATAAAATGGCCCCTTCAATCCTCATCTAGTCTTTTACCCTTAAATCCACACCATGTATCTAATGACTACTTCTAAAACTGCTGCTGCTGCTAAGTCGCTTCAGTTGTGTCCAACTCTGTGCGACCCCATGGACTGCAGCCTACCAGGCTTCTCTGTCCATGGGATTCTCCAGGCAAGAACACTGGAGTGGGTTGCCATTTCCTTCTCCAATGCATGAAAGTAAAAAGTGAAAGTGAAGTGGCTCAGTCATGCCCGACTCTTAGTGACCCCATGGACTGCAGCCCACCAGGCTCCTCCATCCATAGGATTTTCCAGGCAAGAGTACTGGAGTGGGGTGCCATTGCCTTCTCCCACTTCTAAAACTAGTTTATCAATATTCCTCAAAAAGGTCAACATTTCTATTGTTTGCTGGTATCCTAGGGTTCAAAGTCCCTTATTTAGGCTTTTATCTGTCAACACAACCTAAAGTAAAAGTAAAAAAGTCTGCTCAATGTTGCCCAAGTAGTGGGCAATATTGTTTGTGGCACAGGTAGTGGTGGTGGTTTAGTCACTAAGTCATGTCTGACTCTTTGCGACCTCATGTATTGTGGCCCACTGGGCTCCTCTGTCCATCAGATTTCCCAAGCAAGAATACTGGAGTGGATTGCCATTTCCTCCTCCAGGGGATTTTCCCACTCATGGTTCAAACCCCGGTCTCCTCCATTGTAAGCAGAGTCTTTACTACTAAGCCACCAGGGAAATCCTGTTTTGGCACAGATACCTCTGCAGTTCGGTGAAGAATTGTTGCTCTTGAAATATATGAGTACTGAATTATTTAGACACATACAAGTTAAAAGCAAAAAGAAAACAACAACAACAACCACAACCAAAGAAACATGACCCGCATTAAACCACACAGGCAAATAAGTAGTTTGAGATAAACTGATGGATTTAACTTTCCAGGTGGCATTGGTGGTAAAGAGCTTACCTGCCAAAGCGGGAGATGCAAGAGACATGGGTTCAATCCATGGGTTGGGAAGATCCCCTAGAAAAAGAAATGGCAACCCACTCAAATATTATCTCCTGGAAAATCCCATGAACAGAGGAGCCTTAAGGGTTACAGTCCCGCAGGGCTACAGTGGGTTGCCATTTCCTTCTCCAGGGGTTCTTCCTGACCCAGGGATGGAACCCGCATCACCTGTGTCTCCTCCATTGGCAGGCAGATTCTTTACTAATGAGCCACCTGGAAAGTCCACCTCCATTTCTGTTGGCCTTTCTTAATTTTTGTAAAATACTTTGTAGCTTTAAGATAGCAGTTTAGCACTTGTTTTTGTTTGTTTCATTTAAATCAATGATACCTTTCTAATAGTTAGCTCTTAATATAAACAGAGACAAATGTTTTTGTATATTGCTCAGTGACTTTGGTAAAGTGACATTAATTTTGAAAGTTTGTAGATTTTTTGAATTATTTTATTACAAAATCATTTCATTTGTAATGAAAGGTTAAATATTCATTCTTCTTTATCATTTTTTCTGCATGTTTTTCTTCTTGCTTTAAAGACATTCAGTATAATTTAAATAGAAGCAATAGTAATCAACTCTTGTCTTGTTCATGAACTTAGGGAGATAATGTGCAGTATTTCACAACTAAGTATGTTGCCATAAACTGCTCTTCTGCTTATTCTCTATTAAATTAAGGATGTGTCACTCCATTCTTACATGTTTATAATTTCTTATATAAACAAGTGTTTACTTTTCTGCCTATTGAAATGTATATTTTCTTTCATTTATCTATTGATTGGATTAATTGCTTTGATTCATTTTTATTATTATTCTACATGTCTGGATTTAATTTAATTTTTAATTATTTTGTTTGGGATGTTTATGACTAGTTTATTGGAGATGCTACCCTATAATTTCACTTTTTGTAATGTCCTTTTTCAAATTTGATTTGTGAAGCCTGAATTTTGCCTGGCCTCATAAAATGAGATGGAAAATACTGTCTTTTTATTTATTATCTAGAAGAAATTATACAAAGTTGACAATATTTAGTCCTCAAATATTAGGAAAAATTTACCCTTCTGGGCTTAGAAAATTGCCTTTCAGAAGGGTTTTAGATATAGATAAATTTTTTGAAAGGTATGTAACAATTTAATTTTTCTGTTTATGTGCTAAACAGTTTTTCTGTTTCTGTACTTTGGTAAGTTGAAATTTTAAGGAATAGTTCTTTTCATGTAAAATGTGGAATTTATTGGATGGAGTTGCTTATCAGATATTCCTACCATCTTTTACCATTAGACTCTTTTAATAGACCTTTTTTTTATTCCTTATATTTATAGTCTATATTTTCCTTTTTTTTTATTGAGCAAATTTCTGAGAGGTTATTATTTTATTACTTTTTTTTAAGAATAGACTTTCTGATTTCTGAGACTTTTTCTTATATGCTTACTTTGCTTCATCTTACTTTCTTCGATTTTAATGCAATTTGATTTTTTACATTGCTTTTCTACCTATTATTTTTAATACTATTATCAAAGCTCTAAATGTATTTTTAAATTCTCCTTTAGCTACATTGCACTAGTTCAAACTATTTTCTCATTTCCATTGCAAATCCTTCTTTATCCATATATCATTCAATTTCACAAAAAATAAATAAATACCAAATAATTACTGGACAGTGTTTGCATTTTGTGCACTTGCTCACACACACACACACACACACACACACACTTAAATATAAAGCTGATGTTTAGGAGTTTGTGGTTGTAGAACAGTCAAAATCATATCCTGGATTAGTTCCACAAAGTAAATATAAATATATATATATATATATATATATATATATATATATATATATATATGTTTGCACTTACACTTGCATTATAGGGAAATAAATTATATGTATATTGAGTAGATGATATAATAGATATCAAAAACACTTTTCCATAGCAATCATTATGAATTTTTCTTAATATTTAATTCACACTAAAAGAAATATTGTGCTTTTTCCTTCATTTAAAAAGTTGTAGAAACAAATATTAGAAACAGTTTTAACATCTTTAATTTTTAAAATGTGTGTAGTAAGGGATTCAAAATGTTGTTTTACCACTGAGAGGAAATGTAGATCATTTCTGATAAACTGAGACAACTATAAGTTGATTTCTCCTACCTTTGTTTTTGGAATATTTAGAGACTAGAACTGATTGACAGGTGTGCAAGTGCACTGAGAAATACTGTGATCATTGTGGAGTTAGTTTTTGCAACCCAGGAAGTATGACTATGCAAATACTAGCAGATGGCTATGTAAATGTAAATGTAGTTATTCTACTAAAGCTTGACATAGTGACACATTTAATTAATTTAAAATATATTAATTTTTCCAGAAAATTTATATTTAAAAACATTTTAGAGTCTTTTCATCCATTTAAGAATTCTTCTTACCTGTTATTTGTGCTGATGGGCATTCTCAGATCTTGGCAAAATATTTTATAGTTGAAAAATTTCAATTTCTGAGAGGATTACATGGCAGATGGCAATGGAAAGGAACTACTCAACTATCTGAGCATGTTTATGTAGCCATCTGCTGAGTATTCCTTCCCCTGGGCCTCACAGTTTACTTGGAGTCTAGGAATTATGCCTATAGATTCAAAATATTTTAGGATTCAAATACTAATAGATATATTTATATACATATTAAATAGGAAACTATTTTTGCTGGTGTGTAGATGATTCCTAATTTAAATGGTTGCATGAGACATTTTATTGAATATTCTAAATAGTTGCATATCCTGTGTTTTGTTTAATCTTTCAATTGAAAAACTTGAACTAGAATCTACCAGTATTAAATCTCAGTCCAGTGAATTTTCCTGCAACATATAAGATTTCATTTGGAAAGTTAAGGTTTTATAAATAAATATGCTATTAGATGCATATTTTATAGGGAGTATATTTAATTAATAAAATTATAAAATAATTTACAAGGAGAAATTAAACCAATAGCTTGAGAAATAACTCAAATGCTGTTTCAGAATTTCTTTTTGTTTACTGTATTTTTGTTTTTTCTGTATCCCCCTCACTTATTGAGTTTTTGTGTAAAATACAAATTGAATTGTCAATCACTCACATGACAAATATTATTTATATTAGAAAACATTTATTCAAATATACATATTCTAGGAAATAGAATATCCATAATTGTGTATTGAGCTTAATACTAAAATACTAAATACATTATATTTACTAAATACTAAATACTAAATAATACTAAATACACTAAAATACTGTAACCCTTTAAAAAAGTATACAAGCATTTATCTGTGGTAATTAAGTTAGAGTTCTCTGTCATTGCTATAGTGATTGAGAGTTTTGAAGATATAACTTTATCTTCTATATGACTGAAAATTTTCTGATATTGGTGAAATAATATAAAATTATTTCAGACTATAAAATTTACTTTAGCAGTTTTATGTCTCAAAGTATCCTATAACTAAAGTAAATCAGGTTTGTGACATATATTTTGAGATAGACATTTTCACCGGTAGTAAATGTGAAAAAGAAAACATTCACTGAAGAAAAGACTATGTTTTCTGAAAAGTTCAGAATGGTAACCTATACAAATCACCAGGATTTTGATCAATTGAGATGCCCTGGGAATCAGTCCAGCCTTATTTCTAGGGTACCTGGTGAGTTATTTAAAGTGTCTGAGGTGAAGTATGGCCTCTAGTGGCTCAGATGGTAAAGAATCTGCCAATACAGGAGACCAGGGTTCGATCCCTGGGTCAGGAAGATGCCCTGGAGAAGGGAATGGCAACCCACTCCAGTATTCTTTCCTGGAAAATCCCATGGACAGAGGAGCCGGGTGGACTACAGTCCATGGAGTCACTTTTCTGAATAAAATGAACACTTAAGATTAATAGTTTATAAGAAAGTTAATTTGTAGAATGTGAAAGTAGTCTGCTCCTCTGTAGACTAGTCTGAGTAATCCCATTTAAAAAAACTTTTTCTTGGATACTTTGTATTAGCGATTATTGATGTACTCAATGTCTAAGGTTATTTTCTGATAGAGAATCATTTTACTGAAGTTCTTGGAATGCTTTCTTGGGTTCAATTTCCAGGACATCTCTGAAGATCCAAATCCTCTAGTCTAACCATTTGTGCCAAATAATTAATACTCTTCTGATCTTTGGTAAAGAATTAGTTACAATTACTAGCTTGAGGAATCCAGAAGGAATTTACCTTAATATTAAGCTGTCTGATCTCATAATGTAGTGTCAATTGGGGAGGTAAGACTGTTATGCGCCATAAGAAAATAAAAAATGGTAAATATGTTAACAAGTAACAAATGTAAATAGTTTTTTTATTCCTGTTCTACTTGAAATTCATTAATAAATGTTCTTGCAAACAGAGTAAATTGTCTTATAGTTCATTAAATTGTAATATAAGAAAGACATGAAGGTATCATTCTTTTTTTATATATAAATTTATTTATTTTAATTGGAGGCTAATTACTTTACAATATTGTATTGGTTTTGCCATACATTGACATGAATCTGCCATGGCTGTACATGTGTTCACCATCTTGAACCCCCCTCGTACCACCCTCCCCATCCCATCCCTCTGGGTCATCCCAGTGCACCAGCCCCAAGCATCCTGTTTCACATATGATAATATACATGTTTCAATGCCGTTCTCCCAAATCATCCCACCCTCGCCCTCTTGCACAGAGTCCAAAAGACTGTTCTATACATCTGTGTCTCTTTTGCTGTCTCGTATATAGGGTTATCATTAGATCTTTCTAAATTCCATATATATGCGTTGCTGCTGCTAAGTCGCTTCAGTCGTGTCCGACTCTGTGCGACCCCATAGACAGCGGCCCACCAGGCTCTCCCGTCCCTGGGATTCTCCAGGCAAGAACACTGGAGTGGGTTGCCATTTCCTTCTCCAATGCATGAAAGTGAAAAGCGAAAGTGAAGTCGTTCAGTTGTGTCCGACTCCTAGCCACCCCATGGACTGCAGCCTACCAGGCTCCTCCATCCATGGGATTCTCCAGGCAAGAGTACTGGCGTGGGGTGCCATTGCCTTCTCCGATATATATGCGTTAGTATACTGTATTGGTGTTTTTCTTTCTGGCTTACTTCACTCTGTATAATAGGCTCCAGTTTCATCCATCTCATTAGAACTGATTCAAATGTATTCTTTTTAATGGCTGAGTAATACTCCATTGTGTATATGTACCACAGCATTCTTATCCATTCCTCTGATGAAGGACAGACAGTCTATTGCTTCCATGTCCTGGCTATTGTAAACAGTGCTGTGATGAACATTGGGGTACACGTGTCTCTTTCAATTCTGGTTTCCTCGGTGTGTATGCCCAGCAGTGGGATTGCTGGGTCATATGGCAGTTCTGTTTCCAGTGTTTTAAGGCATCTCCACACTGTTCTCCATAGTGGCTGTACTAGTTTGCATTCCCACCAACAGTGTAAGAGGGTTCCCTTTTCTCCACACCCTCTCCAGCATTTATTGCTTGTAGACTTTTGGATCGCAGCCATTCTGATTGGCCTGAAATGGTACCTCATTGTGGTTTTGATTTGCAATAATGTATTTTTGAATTGAACTGTTTGAGATGGTACATAATACAAGGTTTCTTCATTAATCATTCTCCATAGGAATTCAAAAATGTCATAGTCGCTTAAGCAATTAAATCAAGGAAGAAAACAACAACCAGGTTTAACAGTTGGGTCATAATTATAACTAATCTTAGGCAAGCGGATCTTCAAGACTCTAGGTACTCTAAGTAAAGCACACTGTTCCAGTGGCATCCATGAGCTGAAAAAGTTCTTACATCCCTATTCATTCCATTTATTTTTATCAAATACTGAAATTCCAAGGGACCCTATGAGGGTTTCCTCCTTTTTTGATAATTTTTTGGCTAATCTGAATATATAGTGGTTCCTGGATATCAAAAAAACGGTTTTAATTGAAAGATGACACTCTAAATAGGCAATGATTTGGGAAGGCAACTAAGGCAAAGGAGTTAAATCATGGGGTACCCTCAGACATCAGAGGCTAGCTCTTTAGTTTCTAGAACTCCATTTGATGAAGCAAAAGAGACCCATGAAGTGAACTAGAAATCAGTTAATTTCCTAAAATCTTAACTCAATGTTAAAAAAGAAAAATTATTATAGTTTGTTGTAGAATTCTTAGGTAAACAATGACTGACAGTTTGCTATTTAACCTGAAATACAAAATGTTCTGTAGTCAGTCATTTTTATACTTATGCTTTCAACCAAAAGTGTATATTGAAGAAGGAAAGACATGTTCATGTATTTTAAATGATGGTTCTCTGAATAAATTGCTCGCATATTCATGAATTTCATGTATTGTCTTTCTGTGTTATTCTTCTAAAATTTATACAAGATTATGTGCCACTTCAGTGATGATTTAAAAAGCATAACTCTTTATAATTCTATATGTGAATTTCACTACTATAGATTGCCCATTTATGGAAATCTCTTTTCAGAGATAATTAAACTTAACTTTGAAATTTGACATTTTCATTTCCAAGAGGATATAACCTTTATCCTTTATGCTAAGGCAGGTTGAAGGTGATATATATGACAGCCTTATTCCTTATCTTAGATGAAATAGAAAGCTACAGGTTCAATTTCAAGGTGACTATGCATTAAGAGATGTTGCATTCTGTTGGTGAAAAGAGAGATTAGAAATTATTGAATAAAATATGTGTCCACGTAGTCTTGTTTATTGAAATTTCACTTGTGCTAACCAAGAGTTTTATTAAATGCAAATTGAAAGCAATTTTAGTTATAGATGAACTAAAATTTATATTTTTAAAGCACTTTAATAACAGGATAAACCAACCAGTTTTGAGGAGATTCCCTTTAGGAAAAGTAAAGACAGAATTAAATTTTAAAAGTATATATAGATATTAATATGTAAAATGAAATGATATGGTAGATTACAAATGGTAAGTTTACAAATTCCACAAACTCACAAAACCCATAAAATTAAGATATAGAGATTATTTAATAGTTTCCTATATCTCTAAAATACTTTTTAAGTTTTGACTAAATATTATTAGATATTATATTATCTATAGAGAAAAGAAACATGTCATTTATATTTTCCTCTAGCATGGTATATCAAAATTCTTTCATTAATAGTAATTTAGAAAAGTATTTTTTACCCTCCCAATACATTGTTAATAATTTAGTGCAAATTGTTAAGGCTTATGCAGATTTGGAAAAATTCCATAAAGTTTCTTTCATACATAGACTGCAATATTTGGAAAAAAAGTTCTATTTTCTGTTTTCTGACTCCTTCTGTTTCAGATCTCACCTACCTTTGACAACCTACATTCCTTGTTTTCTGGGTAGTAATATCTTTCTATTTTATGTTTTACTGAGAGATAAGGATTAATTTGTCTAAAATTCAATCTTAGGCTAGACTCTATGGAAAGGAACAAGACATTTAAGCAACAAGGAAACCACACATGAATGTTGATACCTCCACAGTACAGTTTATCTCTAATTTTGCCAGGAGATAAGGAGATGTGGCAGATTCTACCACTGCCTTATCAGAATATCTGCAGAGCACCAACCCCTGCTTACAACACAGGACTGGTGCTACTTCCAACCATATTCTGAGTAGACAGGATGGGGGAAAACCAAGTTTCTATCAAGCCATTTGCTCTTGCATTCTTACCCATGTTCTCAATAGCAAGAAAGGCCAATGCTTCCCAGTCATGCCACTTAAGAAGCATAAATCTCAATGTTTGAGATCACTCTCCCAGAGTCCTGTTTTGATTTGCCAGGGTGTAATGGTCAAGAGTGGATTAACAGTTTCTGATCCTGAGTCCATAAATTTTCTCCAATGAATGTTACTCCATATGGCCAAGTATGTGTGCTACTTGGCCATCTGTTTTAATTGGATCTGGTGGCTCAGACGGTAAAGACTCTGCCTGCAATGTGGAAGACCAGAGTTCTCCAGAAGAAAGATCCGCTGGAGAAAGAAATGGCAACCCTCTCAAGTATTCTTGCCTTGAGAATTCCATGGACAGAGAGGTCTGGCAGGTTACAGTTCAAGGGTCACCAAGAGTCAGACATGACTGGGCAACTAACACTGTCACTGTCACTACCTATTATTTCTGCATCATTTTTGATGGACTTGGAAAGGGCAAAGGACATTCAAAGTTAGTAGTAAATAACTGTTTTACATAAATAAGTGCTCTTTTAAAATAAAGAACACATCATTTTTATACAAAATAAAATATGAAATAATTGTCATACTGACATATGAATGAATTGCTTCAACCTGAGAATCCATTTATTCATCCCAAATATTATTATTTCCAGGGTACCATCAGATCAGATCAGATCAGATCAGTCGCTCAGTCGTCTCCGACTCTTTACAACCCCATGAATCGCAGCACCCCAGACCTCCCTGTCCATCACCAACTCCCAGAGTGCACTCAGACTCACGTCCATCGAGTCAGTGATGCCATCCAGCCATCTCATCCTCTGTCGGCCCCTTCTCCTCCTGACCCCAATCCCTCCCAGCATCAGAGTCTTTTCCAATGAGTCAACTCTTTGCATGAGGTGGCCAAAGTACTGGACTTTCAGCTTCAGCATCATTCCTTCCAAAGAAATCCCAGGGCTGATCTCCTTCAGAATGGACTGGTTGGATCTCCTTGCAGTCCAAGGGACTCTCAAGAGTCTTCTCCAACACCACAGTTCAAAAGCATCCAGGGTACCATAATACACAGTAATTATCAACAAATTTCCTGCTTTCTTGAATGTTGAAGAATACAGAAAATAAAGCAAACATTATGTAATATGTGTTGATATGAAGGTAAATGAAGCAGGATAAGGAGATAGAGAAGGGCAGAAGAGATAATGGAGTTTATATGAACTTACAGTGATACTGAAGGTAACTCTTTTATATTTTAGAATGAATAGTCAAACAGTAAATACAAAATTTACAATTCTGACCAAAGTTGCTAGTTTTTCTGCCAGCAACATTAGAGTGTCTCATGAGGTAAACCTTTTATTTCCTAAATTTGTGCTTTTATTTTTTACATCCCTCTGTTTTATTTTTTATTGAGATATAATTGATAAATTACATTAGTTTCAGTTGTAAAATGTTTAGTTATCAGTAGTCTAATAGTTAATAAGAAGTCTTGTTAACATCTACTAACCTATTTAAAAATTTTTGTTCTAATTTGTTTTTAATTTTATATTGAGACCAGCAGCTTTAGAAGATAGAAATATATTTTGAGAAAAATAACAATTTATATATGATTTTAAAATATCTGTGAAGAAGCAGTAAAAATATCAGAATATTTTTGAAAGGTATTTTGAAGTCTGTAATAGAAGAGTTCTATTATTTGGTCTTTTTCTATTTTATCCCAAAGTGGTTTAATGCATTCAAGTAGTTTCTGCATACTCTTATGTCTTTCTCACATCATTAGTCTAGAGCTACTGCTGAGAAGTAGCATTACGATATCAGCTTCCACTGAGAGGCTATTTACAACACTGGAAATTATGGAAATTTGGAATTAGTGACAGGTGTTTCTAAAAACTCCTCTGAATTAACATGTTTACATGCTTGGTGATATTCTTCAAAACCAGTGCCTTTAGTTTTAATAATATGTTGAGAACAGGATTTATTAGTTTATCAAGCCTATAGTATCAATTAAAATATAATCAATTAAATGTCAATATAAGAAAATACTGAGATAGGAGAAGAGGAATAAGTATTAGGAGAAAATGTGTGGAGTGGGTACAGGAGAATGAGTTTCTAGCACATTAAAATTGCAGTTTCAGAAATGAGGTTGGTGCAACAGTGAGGCTGATAACCTGAGAATTCCTATATTTTTTAAAAAAATGCATAGCAAAAACTATGCTGTAAAAACAAGTACCCAATGATACTGAAAGACTGCTTTTTCTATATATACCTGATATCATAATTATAAAACTTGTACATATCAGTGGGTGCCATGATACTATTTTATTTGGAAAATGTTCTGTTTACTTCATTTTAGTTTGTTAATCTCAAATCCATATATATCTATTCTAGAAGAAGAAGAAGGTAAGCAGCAATAATTATAGCTGAATAAAAGTAATTCTTAAAAGCAGCTGTCTGCTTATTGTCACAAAGAAAAAAATTATCTCACAAGAAATGAATTTGGCCAAAGTGAAGAATATCAATCTATTTAAAAGCCCCTCAGAAGTGACAGAAAGAAGACCACACCCTAATAATTTCTATTGTGACTAGATAAACAGAATATAAAAAACAAGATCAGAAGATATAAAGCCCAAACCTCTGATATATTTATTACAATTTACAGCTTACAAACACATCTAAAGTTCTACTTCACTCAGAACTTTAATATTTGATGTATAGTTCAATATGGATGAAGAATTTATAAAAAGCCACAAGAGAGTATAAAAGGCTTAAACTTCACAATCCATAGAAGTAGGGGTGTTGCTACATATATTGTATCTGCAACTTGTCATTTTTTAAATTACATCATAAAATGACTAATATGTAGGATGCTTGACAGAACCTGTAATTAGTAATACCTAGTTGCCTAAATGTGGCATTGAATTAAAATATAAGCCCTCAAGTTTCCTGAGATCATGAGATTTTCAATGTGTAAACTGAGTCAAGATTATCTAGATGATCTCTACAGAAATTATGCAGCTCAGCTTAGATATAGAACTCAAAAGCATTGATCAGATCAGCCTATATTTTCCCAGATTCATACATTCTCCTCATTCAGTCAGAGAACACGAATGACCTTGAGAGGGTTGACTATTCCGAATTATTAAGATGAAGTCCAGGAATTATTGTAAGAGTTCTTAAGATCTGTTATCAGGTAAAATCCTGAGTATGCCCCAGTATAATAATGTCCTGAATATTCACTTTCAGAACAATGAAGTTGTTAAATTGGTTTTGAAGATTTGAAAATTAATCAGATAAATTTAGACCAGTGGTAGTCTATCTATTTTCCTGTGTTATTTGGTTTTGTTGAGGGAGGTATTGGCTTTTTGACCTCGACAAACTTTCTTATATTTCATCATATGCTTGTCAGAAAAAATTTGTCAGGTTTTGCAACTGTTTATCTTTCTCTCAGACTGTATTGCAGATACCTTAATTTCCTAAGAGAATATATATTTATTTCTGCTTTGCTATCAATCTTATGTACAAAGCTATATTTCCAGAAGATGCTATGCTGGACATTCTGTGACTTTTACTCATTATGAAGTGATGTAATACACTGTTCAGAACACTGTCTTTTGCACACTTTGGCAGAAACGTAATTATTGCAACTCCAAATATATTAGATTTTGATAGAAGAACTTTTCCAAAGTCGACAGTAGCCTATTTAAAATAGAATAAGAAAAACACCTTTAATGCCTGACTATATGAAAAACTTCAGGGTTGTTTTTTAAGGAAATCTTCAGTTAAACTGAAATTTTTAAGTGTTTATATTTTTAGAAGCCAAAATTGATTGACTAGTCCTACGTTTCACAATGAATACCTTAGAGATGTGCATTATTTTATTACTTGTCAGATTTTATTTTTACATTTTGGCAGCTCTTAGTCCTTGTTTTTCAGACTTACAATTAACTCTCATTTGTATCAGCAAGTTTGCCCTCTCATTAGTCTTGTACTTCACTCTGCAAATATCACTATCTATCTAATCATAGAAGCTACAGAGAGATGTGAGAATATCCTTAAACTTTGGGCCTGAAGACATCAGTCAGTTGATTTATTACTATCCTTTTGTACTAGGAATAGAATAGATGATATGAAGACCTGAGTTAAAATATAGTTTATGGCCATCCATGCTTTCACCTTAAATTTGTATGAAAATCTCCCTTCTTGACAGTGGCAGTTAATGTGTATAAAGTAGACTGGGACCTGTCCTCTGGGTCACTATATTTAAACTTCTTTTCTTTAAATATATCCAAAGGCCTATAATTAGTATTTGCTGCTTTTGAAAACTCCCTAGCACAAAACAGAAACAAATTTGAAAAATGGTTCCAGTACTTAGACTGTGATGATAAAGAAGAATTCAAGGACTAACTCATAAGGACTACCTTCTAAACACAGTTACCTGCTCCTCAAGCACAAGCCTTTGTAATAACATCACAAATTTAAATGGCACTCTTTTTTTCCCAAAGAACTCAAGGAGTTTTTGCAAAGATTATTGGGAATACTCTTATTCAGCCTCCCAGCATCTTTATGGCTATGAGTTCTCTTATTAATTCTATCCTGCAAATAGCTAAGGTGGATGTAGTCTGTTCATAAATAAAGTTCTCTGAGCTTTTAGGAATGTCTGAGGGATAATTGTATAAATGGAGACTTTAGAGTTTAGTTTCCTAGAGTCTTGACCTTACTATACATTCCTCATTTCTTTTTGAAAAATTGCAAAAAGGGAATTACAAAAGCATTTGCAAATAGAATGTTTCTACCACAATACAACCTTCTTGAGTGCAATGCATTATTCAACCTTATTCAATAAAGTACAACATAATATGGGACTTTGGTGAAACCAGTAACCATGCTAAGACTAGCTTTTAGGGGAAAAAAAATAAGTTCTTCCTTAACCTGTTTGAAAAATAACAATAAAAAATCCAACAACCTTGAAAGCTAATGTCAGAGCCTGATTTTAAGAAACTAAAAGGCAGCTATTTCATTGATAAAGAACAATAGCAATATATCTGTCACCCAGCATTCAGTAGACAGAAATGGTTGTCTTCCGAACAGTGAATTATAGATCTTAGAAACATAGTCACAGGAAGTAAAAGGGACCATGAGAGGACTTTAATGTCATTTATCAATGTATGAAGCAGTGACTACTGTCAATTCTACTAAAAAATGTGCAGATTTTTCTCAGATACAAGTGGTTTTTTGCAACGTTGACATATTTTTAATTCACCTCTTTGAAAAAGATGGTAAGTTGTGTAATGTGATGAAGAGTATAGTACACCCATTGCTACCAAATTCCTGTTAATATTTTACAAATAGTTTCATGAAATAAAGCAATTTTAAATGGAGGGTAGTACGCCTAGACTGCAGTGATGCTACTAAGCTAGACCATTCTGACTAGAAATTCTCAAGCTAGACACCTCACCTGAGGAAAATACATAATATTTTAATATATTAATTTTAAAATGAGGCTTTTTACACAAAAAAAGTGAAATTGTTTTGCTTTTTCATACCTACCAAATTGATTCTGGCTTATAAAATGCAAATACACACATATTCAAGAAGTTGAAATATCTATTTTCTGCAATTTTCCAAACAACAGTATGTAGTGTCTGAAAAATAATTAAAATTTAAGATACATATCAAGTAATTTTAGTTAATTAAACTCAGTTCAAAGACATATATTTTGAATTAAGGCCAGATTTTGAAAAGAGAGAGAGAAACATTACACATACACACACATGCACACTCATTTTCACAGGCACACACGTCTAAACACACATAGAAAAATCTTTTGGGACTAGAATAAAAATAAAAACTGACAGAATAATCAGGGCCACAGATTGAAAGAAATTCATAACATTAACTCCACAAGAGCAGGGACTTTTTTCTGTTCTTTACTGTATACCCAAAATCTAGAACAAGCTCACATTAAGTATATATTTGGTGAATGAAAGAATATGGGTAGAAAGCAGAAGCTATCAAGTATTCCTATGCAATGAGATACTGTCTATATATATTGCCTGAAATGGGATAAGTACTATGTATGATCCATATTACTCTTATTCTGAGAAATCATAGCGAATACTAAAGTTTTTCAGAAAGAAATAAGAAACACATAGAAGTGCAATACCTCAGAAAAAAACTGAAACTTACATCAAGAGCAGCTCTGAAAACCATGGGAAAAGTTTTATTTAAATACACCAACCACAACAACTTTAACCATTTGCAAAACAAAAATAATCAGCAATACTCCAATATTTAATGAAATGAATAATGAATATTTTATTTTCAAATGAACGGGCAATCAAAAAAATTTTTATTTATCAGGATTGTTAATGTCCTCAATATACAAATGATGTTATAGTATTGACACACATTATTAAGTCATTTTTAAGTTTGCAACTATGTCGTTAGATTCAGGATGTGGGTAATGCTTTGCTAAAGTCATATGGAGGAAAAGTTAATTTAACCATCTTATATGTCATGAGTATATTAATAGTAAAATAAATATGGAATTCTACATAGATTATATAGCAGTAAAAGACTGTCCTTTTGCTTGTTCTTAAAAAACATTTCCATGAATGTTTGTTTTATAAAAATTCCTACTTGTATGAATTGATTAAAGCAAATATTCTAATTCATTTAATCAAATTTTTTTGGATTTGAGATATCCTGTGTTAACCGAATTAGTGTTCTGTAACTTTGTTTTGCATTCTGTCACTCTGACTACAAGTTTAATCTTGAAGCTTGCTTTAAAAATAGCAGACTCAATGCCAAAAAAGACTTGGGAGAGTACTCGCATATTCCTGCTTGTTCTTTTGTGCCTCTGCAATCACCTTGAGAACACACTCAGGCTTGTCTGCTGGAGAGTAAGGTAGAAAATATCAGTCAGTTTGCTCCAGTTGTCCCAGTCAGTGTCAGCTTAGACCCACGGACAGCCAGATTTGTGAGCAATCACAGCCAAGACTACCCTAGATAACTGTCCCACATAACTAGACAATTTATTATGTGCTGTCGTCTTATGAGGGCTTGTTTATGTTGTTCTTATTATATTTATGTCACTCTATAGTGTCAAATGATAATGAATATCAGTTCAGTTCAGTTCATTCGCTCAGTCATGTCTGACTCTGCGACCCCATGGAATGCAGCACGCCAGGCTTCCCTGTTCATCACCAACTCCTGGAGTTTACTCAAACTCATGTCCATTGAGTCAGTGATGCCATCCAACCATCTCCCTCTGTCGACCCTTCTCCCGCCTTCAATCTTTCTCAGCATCAGGGTCTTTTCTACTGAGTCAGTTCTTCACATCTAGTGGCCAAAGTATCGGAGTTTCAGCTTCAGCATCAGTTCTTTCAATGAACATTGAGGACTGATTTCCTTTAGGATGAACTGGTTGGATCTCCTTGCAGTCCAAGGGACTCTCAAGAGTCCTCTCCAACACCACCGTTCAAAAGCATCAATTCTTCAGTGCTCAGCTTTCTTTAGAGTCTAACTCTCACATCCATACATGACAACTGGAAAAACCATAGCCTTGACTAGATGGACCTTTGTCAGCAAAATAATGTCTCTGCTTTTTAATAAGCTGTCTAAGTTGGTCATAACTTGTCTTCCAAGGAGCAAGCATCTTTTAATTTCATGGCTGCAGTCACCATTTGCAGGGATTTTGGAGCCCCCCAAAATAAAGTCTATCACTGTTTCCACCATTTCCCCATCTATTTGCCATGAAGTGATGGGACCAGATGCCACGATCTTAGTTTTCTGAATGTTGAGTTGAATATCATAGTCACCACTAAAAAAGTTTGATGTTGATTTTATTTTATTTTCATGCTTCCTTCTTTTGGAAACTTGCTAATCTTATACTATTCAATTATGAATACAGTAGTTTTCTAAAGAACTTTGCAATAATGAATTCAAGCTTTAATACCTCTATTAAAGTATCTGAAAAAAACACAGTAGCTATCAGATTTGGTAGTATCCTTTCTGTGTCCTCCTCATGAACCAGAATTTGACCTCATCAGCTATTCTGTTGATATCCCAGATGAATTCTCTAAAGTGTTTTCCCTGTGGGTTTCTCTCTAGTTTGTTCTTGAAGAGTTCTTAGGAATTCATTAGCAAAAAATAGAGAAAACCTGCTTATTTTCACTTGTGGTACCTGAATTTATCCTGCTAACTCCTAACTGGTTAAACTTGAAATTCACTGAGAAAATAAAAGACATAAATAAAAGCCCCCCTCCTTTTACAGGGTTGAATAATATAAAAAAGTACTGCTAACCCTAGAAGTATGCTAGGTCACTGTATTTTCCTCCCTAAATGTATATTTATCTTTCTTAATTTCATGATTAATGCCATTTTCTAACCTTGAAATCTTGAAAATATGTGCGCATTTTTTTTTTCTCAAAAAGTCAGGCTCAGTGCAGTGGCCTAGTATGTAATATCACTAAACTCTGAAAAATTTACAAGTTATTAAATTTTACTAGTTCATACATGCTTGGTCTATATATTGGGATGTAAAGGCAACTGAAAACTGGTCACAAAATATGTCCACATGATAATCTCTTGAACCTATGAGTATTATTTAATATAGAATGAAATAGGGAGATAGTCTATTAATGATGACATCACATGGGTCCATTTAGAAGCAATGAAAGAGGATCCAGAGTCAGACATGAAAGAATGCACTGTCAGAAACAGAGACTGGATTGATCTACTTTGAGGTGGAAGACAGGGCTACCAACCAAGGAAACAGACAGTGACTAGAAGCTTAAAAAAAAAAAAAAGGCAAAGAAATAGCTCCTCTCATTAGACCTTCCAGAAAAAAAAACAGCTTTGTTGGTACCTGGATTTTACCCCAATGAAATCAAGTTAGTACTTTGTTCCTCAAAACAGTAAGAGAACACTTTGTGACATTTTGATTCACTATATTTGTAGTAATTTAATTTGTTACAGTATCAAGAAGGAAGTAATACATGGGTCTAGTCAGTTTACAAGTCTATCACCCACTGTTTTAAGGCAGGGTTTAATTTTGTTTATTATTCCTTCAGGCCTTGTTTGCCTCTGCTTCTAACATTCTATGCTGAGTTCACAAATGTTTGCACTTTAAATCCATTCTTTTTTAATCCTTATATTTGTAAACTGATAAATACAATTTAGCATCTCCTCACCTGGCTAAATCACAGGGTTATAACAATTGAGTCTAATCCAAATATAATTCTTGAAGCTGCAAATAGTATTGCTATAGCAGAAACTAGTTGAGGCACCCCCATTATGTCAGCCCTTAGTGGTGGTGGTGTGACTGCTCAGTAGTGTCCAATTCCCAATGACCCCATGACTGTAGCCTGCCAGGCTCCTCTGTCCATGGAATTATCCAGGCAAGAATACTGGAGTGAGTTGCCAGTTCCTACTCCAGGGGATCTTCCTGACCCAGGGATCAAACCAGCATCTCCTGCATACTCAGCCCTTATTCTTTATGCCCTTTCAACGAGTCTCCTGTAGATGATTTTTACACCTTCTCTCGTTTAATTGCACTCTGAAAATGATTGCCCTCTAGTTAAAGTTGTACTATGCATACCTGATGTTTACCTCTCCAAGACAACACTTGCTACCACTCCTTTCCTTCGTGAATATTCTTCATCCCAGGAATAAGGTCATGGAAGGATAACGTGGGGGACCACCAGAACCTTTTTTGGAACTACCCCCAGCCCTAGTGATCACTGTCTCTAAGAGGAAAGAAGAATGCTAGGCAACATCAACCCCAATCCTTATTTACAGTCCTATTTTTCACCCTGAGACCATAAGATCCCTTCCTACTTCCCAGAAAATGGGGACATTCTTGAGGGCATTAGCCTGTGTTAGAAATCTGCTCTTTTCTGCTCTGCCAGAACTCCGTCTTTGCATTTCTATTTGGCACTGATGAACAGAAGACTGGTTTTTGGCAACAGTATTACTTAGAGTTCTCCTAAGCAGCAGGATGACAGAGCTTAGTTAGCCTCCCTGGGAGCAACCTTGAGTTTTAAGTTTGTTACATATTATAGCAGTTAAAAGATTATTACTCTAATAGTCATAGTTTTATTTCAATTCTTTTATGGATGAAGAAATTTCCTCTCTGTCCACATTTGCTATGAATTTGCTATTCCTACATATTTTATGAACCAACATTTTCTTTTGTCTTGAACTTACTTTATTCTTTCTTCAAATCACTCCTCTTGATCTCACTATGTTATTATTTAGCAGAGAAGCCAGTGTTCTCCCACAGTGTAAAATATTTTATGCATTTTGACCATTTGTCTTCTCACCCTTATCTTTACTAAACCAGAGTTAAAAGCTTTCTGACTGAAATCATAAGCTTCCATTTTCCCACATTTTTTAGAGCCCCTTGTCACAGAAATTTCAAACTTCATTGCTTCTGTTTTTTTGAACAGAGAAAATTTTGGACAAAAATGTTTATTAAGCAAAATATGCCCTTACTGCTTTTACAGTTTTCTACTCAGTAAGACACAATTGTTTTCCTTCCTAAAACTTAGATCTACTCTCCTTAACATCTATCCTTGACTTCATTCCAGAATTATCCTTATGTTTTATCCTTATGGTAAAAAGGATAAAAATTACCCCTTTTATCATCTTTCCAGAAATAAATAAGTTGATCTTCTAATAGACTATGCTGTTGGTAGAAAACCAGAGGGGATCTCCCAGGAAGTCATTAGAATTTTAAAAGGAATATTCAGCTATAAACTCTTTAAAATTTGAAATACTAGAACTTCACAAATGATCACATGATAAAGAGGTTATTTGGGGTAAATCAGTCCCAAAACCTTCAACCTCTACAAAAATTCACGTAACTGAACTTGATCTTTTTTTGTTAGCCTAAAATAATTTAAGTCCAAGGGGATTCTCCAAGAATTAACTTCATGTACATAGTGAAAAAATATTTTCACCACAAATAATGATTAATTCAAAGTCACTGCATGAAAATGCCTTTAGGTAAAAACAAAATATCATCCTTTATTTTCTATGTAGTACAAAACGTGCATGCAGGAAGAAATGGCCTACTTACACATTTATTTTATATGTTTTCCCTTGAATTATCTTTTAGTGCTTTGCTAATTTTCTAATTCAATGAATGCAGATAAATTTATCAGAGTGTTTCTAATTTTCTCATTAATTGTTCACAAATAAATATTTCAGATAAAGGTTAAAATTAATTAGTAGCATTGCCACTTTTCATTTAAAAAAATATTTATTTATTTTTGCCTGCTCTGGGTCTTCATTGCTGCATGTGGGTTTTCTCTATTTGCAAAGATTGGGGACTACTCTCTAGTTGAAGAGGACACACTTCTTACTGTATTTGCTTCTCTTGTTATGGAGCACAGGCTCTGCGGGTTTGCAGGTTTCAGTAGTTGCTGCATATAGGCTCAGTAGTTGTGGCACATGGGCTTAGTTGCCTCAAGGCATGTGGGGTCTTCCAGGAACAGGGATCAAATTGGTGTCCCCTGCATTTCAAGGTGAGCTCCAGGACCACCAGGAAACCAGGGAAGCTTGCCATTTTGCCTGTTTGAAGTGCTTTATAATTGCTAACAAAGCATTACCACCCATTGTTTTACCATGAATGCCAGTATCTACACATTGCAACCTTGCTGATGGAGTAAGGAAACCATTCTTGACACATTCTATTTCTTAAAACAAAGATACCATGACTCACTATCTGTTTTTCTGGGGCTTTCCATTTCTTGATATTAGCTAACTAGCCTTTGCTGCTTATTAAATCACATAGATGGTGACATCAACAGAGCAGCAGTTCTCAGAGATATTACAGTTCCAACTTTGGCAGAGGTAAAAAAAAAATTGTTGATGTTCTGAATCAGAAATTTTTCAATGGTTAGATATCAATGAAAGAAAAAGTAGCGAAAGTGTTAGTCACTCAGTCGTGTCTGACTCTGTGCGACCCCAAGAACTGTAGCCCTCCTGGTTCCTCTGTCCATGGAATTCTCCGGGCAAGAGTACTGGAGTGGGTAGACTTTCCCTTCTCCAAGGGATCTTCCCAACCCAATCTAACTCTAATAACAAAACAGTTTAAAGATTGTATGTAACACATTCTAATTTGCATTTAAAATTTTCTCAGAAGATATATCCATGGCATGAATATTTGTATGTGTTTATGTATATTGTTTCTGTTATTCTTGTTATTGTTAAAGAAATATTAAGTTGGTTTGAAAGAGTAGAAAGAAAATCAGTTCAGTTC
This sequence comes from Bos indicus, assembly GCF_029378745.1. Lineage (NCBI taxonomy): Eukaryota > Metazoa > Chordata > Mammalia > Artiodactyla > Bovidae > Bos > Bos indicus. Next base: position 32,120,589 of record NC_091760.1, on the reverse strand, counting down.
AGTTGCTCAGTCATGTCTAACTCTTTGCGACTTCATGGACTACAGCACACCAGGCTTCCCTGTTCATCACCTACTGCTGGAACATCCTCAAACTCATGTCCATTGAGTCAGTGCTGCCTTCCAACCATCACATCCTCTGCCATCCCCTTCTCTTCCTGCCTTCAATATTTCCCAGCACTAGGGTCTTTTCCAATGAGTTGGCTCTTTGCATCAGGTGGCCAAAGTATTAGAGCTTCAGCTTCAGCATCAGTCCTTCCAATGAATATTCAGGACTGATCTCCTTTAGAATGGACTGGTTAGATCTCCTTGCAGTCCAAGTGACTTTCAAGAGTCTTCTCCAACACCACAGTTCAAAAGCATCAATTCTTCCGCACTCAGCTTTCTTTAGAGTCCAACTCTCACATCCATACAAGAACTGGGAAAAAACCATAGCTTTGACTAGACAAACATTTGTTAGCAAAGTAATGTCCCTGCTTTTTAATATGCTATCTAGGTTGGTCTTTATTTGGACTTTACTTTCTTGGGCTCCAAAATCACTGCAGATGGTGACTGCAGCCATGAAATTAAAAGACACTTGCTCCTTAGAAGAAAAGCTATGAACTAGACAGAAAGAAATTACTTATGACTAAAAATAAAATCCAGGACTTCCCTGATGGTCTAGTGGTTAAGACTCTGTGCTTCCTCTGCAGGGGGCATGGGTTTGATTCCTGGCCGATGTGGTGTGGCAAAAAATAAAATAAAATCCAGCGATCTCTTAGCCCCACCCTCTTCTTTTCTCTTTTGGCTAGAATTCTTACAAGATGTGATATTGCTGGTCAGAGATCTTCCTGTTGAAAGTGGAGTTAGGTGAAACAAGATGAATAAAATTAGGATCAATAATAAGGGTGCCTTAAAGAGGAAGTATATTATTTTGGGTGGAGATTACTGAGAGGGAGACTTGGAACTATATTTTCTTTTTTGTAGAATAAAGTTTTTCAATTTAGCAGTGTGTAATTCTTCCATATTAAGTGATCTTGAAATGCATAAACTTTCAAAGATATATCAGACTATATCTTTGGCCTTTTGATACATTATGTATGCTCAGTTGCTCAGTTGTATCCTACTCTTTCTGACCCCGGTGGACTGCAGTCTGCCAGGCTCCTCTGTCCATGGGATTTTCCAGGCAAGAATACTGCAGTGGCTTGCCATTTCCTACTCCATTTGATACATTAATGCTATAATAATGTAAATTAGAGCATTTAAGCTTCATGGCTCTATAGCTTTGAACTTTATAGGTAAACAACTGTCTAGCTTTTCAGACACTCATATAATCAGGCATTTTTGAAATTATGAAAATTCCTACTGACACTTATTCTTCATTACTCTTATCAATTTGCACATTGTAGTGTGCTCAGAATTTAGTAGTCATACACATAGAATATTCTCAGTAGATTATTTCTCATAAAATACATTAAAATTATAGATCACTCATAATATAGCATTGACTGATAACACCTACACAGTAAATTATGTTTATTTAGATTGGAATAAATTACCAAATCTTATCTAATGAAATACCCTTGAGGTTATCCTTTAAGATACTTAGTTAAAACAACTCAACATGTAAAATATATAACCTAGACAATCTGATTTTTACATTGCTTCAGTTTCCAATGCTACATAATAACTGCCAACATGATAATTAACAGTTGCTGCTAAGTTACTTCAGTCATGTCTGACTCTGTGCAACCCCATAGATGGCAGCCCACCAGGCTCCCCTGTCCCTGGGATTCTCCAGGCAAGAACACTGGAATGGGTTGCCATTTCTTTCTCCAAAAAATTTTTTTTTTCCTCAGAGCTTAAAAAAACCACCATGTTTCCCTGGTAGCTCAGCTGGTAAAGAATCCAGCTGCAATATGGGAAACCCAAGTTTGATCCCTGGGTTGGGAAGATCCTCTGGAAAAGGGAATAGCCACCCACTCCAGTATTCTGGCCTGGAGAGTTCCGTAAACTGTATAGTCCATGGTGTTGCAAAGAGTCAGGCATGACTGAGTGACTTTCACTTTAAAAAACAGAAACTTGCACTAATTCTATTGAACATATATTGAACTGATTACCTACATGAATATATCACATATAATCCTAGAAACATGATCTAAGGATGCAATTTAATGTCATAGTTTAAAGCACAATCTTTAACACTAAGCTTCTTAGGTTGAAGTCCTGGTACAGCCACTCAGTTTTCATTCCAATCCCAAAGAAAGGCAATGCTAAAGAATGCTCAAACTACCGCACAATTGCACTCCTCTCACACGATAGTAAAGTAATGCTCAAAATTCTCCAAGCCAGGCTTCAGCAATACGTGAACCGTGAAATTCCTGATGTTCAGGCTGGTTTTAGAAAAGGCAGAGGAACCAGAGATCAAATTGCCAACATCTGCTGGATATGGAAAAAGCAAGAGAGTTCCAGAAAAACATCTATTTCTGCTTTATTGACTATGCCAAAGCCTTTGACTATGTGGATCACAATAAACTGTGGAAAATTCTGAAAGAGATGGGAATACCAGACCACCTGACTGGCCTCTTGAGAAACCTGTATGCAGGTCAAGAAGCAATAGTTAGAACTGGACATGGAACAGCAGTGGTTCCAAATAGGAAAAGGAGTATGTCAAGGCTGTATATTGTCACCCTGCTTATATAACTTATATGCAGAGTACATCATGAGAAATGCTGGACTGGAAGAAACACAAGCTGGAATCAAGATTGCTAGGAGAAATATCAGTAACCTCAGACATGCAGATGACACCACCCTTATGGCAGAAAGTGAAGAGCAACTAAAAAGCCTCTTGATGAAAGTGAAAGAGGAGAGTGAAAAAGTTGGCTTAAAGCTCAACATTCAGAAAACGAAGATCATGGCATCTGGTCCCATCACTTCATGGGAAATAGATGGGGAAACAGTGTCAGACTTTATTTTTCTGGGCTCCAAAATCACTGCAGATGGTGATTGCAGCCATGAAATTAAAAGACACTTACTCCTTGGAAGGAAAGTTATGACCAACCTAGATAGCATATTGAAAGGCAGAGACATTACTTTGCCAACAAAGGTCTATCTAGTCAAGGCTATGGTTTTTCCTGTGGTCATGTATGGATGTGAGAGTTGGACTGTGAAGAAGGCTGAGCGCTGAAGAATTGATGCTTTTGAACTGTGGTATTGGAGAAGACTCTTGAGAGTCCCTTGGACTGCAAGGAGATCCAACCAGTCCATTCTGAAGGAGATCAGCCCTGGGATTTCTTTGGAAGGAATGATGCTAAAGCTGAAACTCCAGTGCTTTGTCCACCTCATGCAAAGAGTTGACTCATTGGAAAAGACTCTGATGCTGGGAGGGTTTGGGGGCAGGAGGAGAAGGGGAGGGCAGAGGATGAGATGGCTGGATGGCATCACTGACTCGATGGACGTGAGTCTGAGTGAACTCCGGGAGTTGGTGATGGACAGGGAGGCCTGGCGTGCTGTGATTCACGGGGTCGCAAAGAGTTGGACATGACTGAGCGACTGAACTGAACTGAACCAAAGCAGCATGACTCTGTATATGTGGATAATAAGCCAAAATGTCCTATAAGAAATGGATTATAGGTAAAGTTTTTGAAAGTAGTCATCAAGGAAAAAAAAGTGTTTACTATTATATTGCACTACTTCATTTGTAACATTTTTTTCCTGTTTTCATTTTAATGTTTTCTTTCAGTGTTTTTATTTCAAATTTTCAACTTAAATTACCTGAAGATCTTCCATATGTTGCTGAAATGTACTGTTAAGTATTACTTGTTAACAGTTCTCCAAGTTCAGATAATACCAGTTGAGATTCTAATGTGTCAGCACTACTTGACTAGAGAGCTGCCTAAATGGAACATTTAATATATCCTTGCTCATAAATGTAAACAGTAACGCCCTACTATAGTTTCCTCTTTTAATATATAAAACTGAATTATCTCTTACATTAACAGATAATGAAAGCTTACTGATCCATTCTAATAAAGGCTTTAACTTCATTAGTTAAAACAGATAAAATGTAATAGCATCCATTGCTATAGATAATGTTTTAGATTTCTGATAAATAAAATTATTCTCTATGAATCTAGATTGATTTGTTGAACATATATAGATGATACATGAGTATCACATGGATTATAAATCTTAAAAGTGCATTTATTTTTTGTTGTTCCCTTTATATTAAGCATTATAGTATTTCTATAGTCTTGTCTTTCTTATGTTCCAATTCTTTTCATTATTTAAAATTTTTATTTCATATTGGAGTATAATTGATAAACAATGCTGTGTTAGTTTTATGTGTTCAGCAGAGTGATTCAGTTATGTTGTTGTTGTTCAGTTGCTAAGTTGTGTTCAACTCTTTGCAACCCCATGCACTGCAGCATGCCAGGCTTCCCCCTCCTCCACTATCTCCAGGAGTTTGCTCAAGTTCATGTCCTTTGATTTGGTGATGCTATCTAACCATTTCATCCTTGCCTCCCTCTTCTCCTTTTGCCTTCAGTCTTTCCCAGCATAAGGGTCTTTTCTAATGTGTCAGCTCTTTGCATCAGGTGGCCAAAGTATTTCAGCTTCAGCTTTAGCATCAGTCCTTCCAATGAATGTTCATGGTTGATTTCCTTTAGGCTGATTGGTTTGATCTCCTTGTTGTCCAAGAGAGTCTTCTTCTCTAGCATCACAATTCAAAAGCATCAATTCTTCTGGACTCAGCTTTCTTTATGATCCAACTCTCACATCCATACATGACTACTGGAAAAACCATAGCTTTGACTAGATGGGCCTTTGTCAGCAGAGTGATGTCTTTGCTTTTTGATATGCTGTCTAGGATTGTCATATCTTTCCTTCCAGGAACCATATATCTTCTAATTTCATGGTTGCAGTCACCATCTGCAGTGATTTTGGAGCCCAAGAAAATAAAGTCTCTCACGGTTTTCACTGTTTCTATTTGCCATGAAGTGATGGGACCAGATGCCATGATTTTGTTTTTTGAATGTTGAGTTTTAAGCCAGCTTTTTCACTCTCATCTTTCAACCTCATCATGAAACTCTTTAGTTCCTCTTTACTTTATGCTATTAGAGGGGTATTTTCTGCATATCTGAGCTTGTTGATATTTTTCCCAGAAATCTTGATTCTAGCTCGTCATCATCCAACCTAGCATCTCACATGATGTACTCTGCACATAAGTTAAATAAGTAGGATGACAATAGACAGCCTTGTCATAATTTTTTCACAATTTTGAAGTCAGTTGTTCCATGTCCTGTTCTAACTGTTGCTTCTTAAGCTGCATACAGGTTTCTCATGAGACAGGTAAGGTGTTCTTTTCTTCCCATCTCTTTAAGAATTTTCACAGTTTGTTGTGGTCCACAGTCAAAGGCTTTCTTGTATTCAATGAAGCAGAAGTAGATGTTTTCCTGGAATTTTCTTGCTTCTCTGTGATCCAGAGAATGTTAGCAGTTTGGTCTCTGGTTCCTCTGCCATTTCTAAACCCGGCTTATACATCTGTAAGTTCTCAGTACACACACTGCTGAAGTCTAGCTTGAAGGATTTTGAGCATAATTTTACTAACATGGAGGGTTATACAGATTCATATCTATTCTTTTTACAAATTATTTGTTTATGATCACTATACATATATTAAATCTTAATGAGTCACTTATAGTTAAAAGGAGACACTTCTTTACAATTAAGTATTGATTTGGATGGAAAGCAGAATACTATTATGTACTTACACATACATATTTAATATAATTCAATGTTAAAATTAACTTGTTTTTAACATAGCTGACTTAAAGTACTAAAATTATATCAGTCTAATTACTGTTGTGTTTTGTTTTGTTATTCATGCTTACAGACTTTTGTTTTGTTATTCATGCTTACAGGCTTTTAAAATTGTATTTGTTCCTCTTTTTCTTGTAAAACGTTTAAAACTTTGGTGTCCTATTTGTGACTTAACACAAAATGATGTCTTTTCGATAAGCTTATGCTAGCTGTCCCCCCCAAATGAGAAAAAATCACATAATAGTATATTATTATAATGCTATTATTAAACCATAAATTTTTTTCTTCAGTGTCTTGTAGTTTTTGGAGTACAGATCTTTCGCCTCCTTAGGTAGATTTACTCCTAGGTATTTTGTTTTATTTTATGCAATGGTAAATGAGATTGTTTCCCTAATTTATCTTTCTGATAGTTTATTGTTAATGTATAGAAATGTGACAGATTTCTATATATAAGTTTGTATCCTGTAACTTTATTGTATTTATTGATGAGCCTGGTAGTTTTCTTGTGGTGTCTTTAGGCTTTTCTATGTGTAGTATCCTGTCATCAGCAAGCATTGAAAGTTTGACTCTTTGGATTTGGATTCCTTTCCAATTTGGATTCCTTCTGTGTGTTTTTTCTTCTGACTGCTGAGCCTTGATTCCAAAACTATGTTGAATAAAAGTGGAGAGAGTAGACATCTCTGTCTTATTCCTGATCTAAGAGGAAATGCTTTCAACCATTCACCATTGAGTATGATGTTAGCTGTGGGTTTGTTGTATATATCCTTTTTATTATTTTCAAGCATGTTCCCTTTATGTTGCTTGCTGGAGAGGTTTTGTTTTTTTATCATAAATGAATGTGAATTTTATCAAAAGATTTTTCTGCATCTATTGAGATGATTATATGGTTTTTATTCTTCAATTTGTTAAATTTGCAGCAAAATGGATGGTTGGCATTATGCTGATTGAAATAAGTCATACAGAGAAAGCAAATACTGTTTGATGTCACTTATATGTGGAATCTAAAAAATACAACAAACTAGTGGCTATAACAAAAAAGAAACAGATCAATGGATATAGAGAATAAATGAGTGATTGCCTGTTGGGGGGAGAGGAGCAATATAGTTGTGAGGCAATGGGAGGTGCAAACTACGGGGTGTAAAATAGTCTATAAGGTGGTATTATATAACACAGGGGATATAGTCAATTGTCTGTAATGACTGTAAATGAAGTGTGATATTTAAAAATTCTATAAAAATAAAAAAATGAAATGTATATATTTTTAAAAGCTATATAGTGTACAGATAAGTCCTAATTCTTAGATTATATATATATTTTTTTTTGTTGTAGTAAATGTGACATGTAATATTAGAATTTTTTTGTGTAATGTTTCTTCTCAAACAAACAGAAAATGAAAAGCCCTAATAATTACAGGTAGCTTTCCTTATTTAAAAAAATAATTGTACTAAGTTATCACTGCTCGAAAGAATCTACCTGCAATGAAAGAGACCCAGGTTCAAGCCCTGGGTCAGAAAGATCTTCTGGAGAAGGAACTGGCTACCCACTTCCATATTCTTGCCTGAAGAATTCCATGGACAGAAGAGTCTGGTGGGCTACAGTCCATGGGGTCACAGAGTCAGACATGAATAAGAGACTAGCACTTTCACTTTTTTAAAAAATCACTGCTCTAAATTAAGTAGAAAATCAAGAATTCTTTATGTGATGTGAATATTTTCAACTGATGCTAAAGTTCATTCATGTATCTAAACCTTTCCCTGGTGGCCAACAGCTTTTAATACGCATTTGTAGTGATATTTTAAAATTGTTCCAGGTATGAATCGAGGGATGTATAATCACCAGAAAGCTGGCTCCAAATAATTATCAGGTCTCTTTAGTATGCATGCAAGAGCAATGCATCATGTACACATGTGGAAGTGTTTGATCAGGGCAGTAAATCACTCAGGTATGATAGTGACTTGATATTGAAGTGATCAAATAAAGAGTGCAATACTGTAGAATATGTATAAAACCTGAAGTATATTGCTATAATGAGTCGTCAATTAAATTATAATAATTTTTGCCTTCTTGTATATTAATTCTTCTGAAAATACTTAATTCATATAATTTAAAATTCCTATGACTTAAAATTTCTTAATTTTAATCTGTATCCACTGAGCCTGCTTTTTTGTTATAAACACTAGTTTTTTTGTATTTTTTAGATTTCACATATAAGTGACATCAAACAGTATTTGCTTTCTCTGTCTGATTTATTTCACTCAGCATAATGCCAAACATCCATTTTGCTACAAATTTAACTTAATTGTTATGATTTAAAATCTCAGAGGATAACAGTTTTACGTAAGATTTGGTGTTATTTCTCTAGTCCATTTTTTTCCCATGGTGTCATTTCTTCCCAATCCAGGGATCGAACCCGGGTCTCCTGCATTGCTGGTGGATGTTTTACCATGTGAGCCACGAGGGAAACGACCACCGCTGTGCTGGCTCAGACGGTAAAGCGTCTGTCTACAACGCGGGAGACCCCGATTCGATCCCTGGGTTGGGAAGATCCCCTGGAGAAGGAAATGGCAATCCACTCCAGTACTATTGCCTGGAAAATCCCATGGACAAAAGAGCCTGGTAGACTACCGTCCCTGGGGTCGCAAAGAGTCGGACACGACTGAGCGACTTCACTTTAATCTTTCTTTCTCTAGTCCATGGTGTGTGTATATGAATGTGCTTATTAAAGCAACTGCAAAGTAACTCTGTACACAAACATATAGACTAATTACTATATTAGGAGACTGAAAACACAGACACACAGAGTTAAGTGAAAAGATAAGTACTGGTCATGCTTTGTATCTCAGAAAGTATGATATCGTAACACATTCATTCACCTTGCTGTCTATGTTTGGCAAACACAATAAAGATATTGCTGGGTGTGTATTAAAGGGATTATAGTTTATTCTCCAGCTTTGCAGAAGAGATTTAAGTCACCCATTGAAATATGTCAGGGTCTAACTGTCATGGGGAAATGAAGGAAATGAAAACTTTTGCTTTTAAAGTAAATAAATAAATAAATCTTTTTGTAATTCCATGTATATTGTAGTTTATAAATAAATATATGTGAGGAAGCAGAATCTGACAGTTTTACTCTTCATTCTCTATTATTCCCTCAAACACACACCCAAAAAGACAGACAAACAGAAAAATCCAGAAAGACAAGCACATAACTATATAAAGATCCTCTATAGCTTTGAGACCCAGAAAGAGTTAGAAGGAAAGTAAAAGATCTTGGTGAAGATCAATGTGCAGTTGGTTTACAATTCCTACTCCAATCCTGGGATTAAGAACCTCAGAAGTATTAAATAACTCACCAGAAAGTTTGGGGAATTGGAGACTGAAGAGACTTGTTATACTATATCCTTTCTGGAATTCTGACAAAGGCAACTTCCCAGGCCTTCCTCACATCACTATGGTTTGGGATTAATAGAGGAAGTATGGCTGTGTGGCATGTCATTGTGAATGAGTGGCAATTCCTCTCTCTGAGGAAGTACTACTGAGTTTCTGGTATTTCCCTAAGGAGGTTTTAGGGAGGAGAAAGTGACTATATTTCCATGTACTACCATGGAGAACACCCACAAGTAACTGTGAGATATAGCTGGTATATTTGACAGGTATCCTAATGGTGCAAGCTTGTGCTCCCTAGAGATGCAGAATGGAAGGTAAAATTTGATAATAAGATGAGGATAAGATTATTTCAGTGCTTGGTTGAGTGGTGAGGTGAGGAGAGATAAGAACTAGATACAACCTTGTGTTTAGGTCACAGGATGTAAGTTTGTAAAGTTGTTGACTTTCCAAAGACCAGACACATCTCCCTGATCTTATAATGCCAACTCAGACAGAAGGATGAGAAGGAAAAAAGCCTTAGACTTTGAACTTTAGATTACATGTTTCAAACTGAGAAAGTTATTTTCTTTCTATTTATGGAGTCATATTTAGAAGAGCTGGATTTAATTTAAAAATATAGACTAGAAACCAAAACTTTTTTTTTGATATTTAAGTTTTTATGAGGAACTGGGATTGCACAAAAGAGTCAGTATTATAGATATTAAAAAAAGATTACTCAGTAAAACTTGTAAGAATATAAGTTAATCAATAAAATGTATTTAAATATAGATGGGTCATTATTATATCTCATGTACTTTAGCTTATAAATCATAAGCAAAACAATATTAATAGAGCCATTAGAAATCAGGTACAAATAGTATGACAGTATTTATTTTTAAACTATCCAATTGAAAATTAACTTGTATGGCCTGCATAATATGGAAAAACTAGTTAATGAGTCTAGTAGCTATTCTATTGACCTCTATTCTCAATTCTTAGATTCCTTTTTAATAATTTTCTACAGGGGCTACAGAATCAACTATTTATTTCCATGATCTATCCACCCTACTCTTGTTTTAGTTGTGTTTATCACATTATAAATCATAATTATTTGAGTTTCAACATGTATTTACCATGGCTTCCTATTTTTCTGCTGCATGATTGCTTTTGTGACATTTAGTCAGAGATCAGCTACAGAGCAGGATATAAAACTCTGGAGATCTTATGTTTGAGCATTGTAGGAAGAGGATTATCTCCAGACTTTTATCATCTACTGCTAGCCCAGGTGCCAAGCATATGTAGATTGTGTCAGTTGAAAAGATCTCAGTCCTTACATGAAGAGCTTGAAGAACCAGATATAAGGATTATAATTCAATAATCTTTTTTATGATATTTTTCACTATATGAGAAACACAGAAGATACATATATATATATATATATATATATATATATAACATTTATATGTACATAAGTATATTCTCTTTTGAGAAGGGAACACGTGAATCTAGTGATATTTCTTATACTTTGACTGGAGTTTAGAATGATCAGTAAGATATAATAAGTCTCTTTGCATCATGGTTCAAGAGCTAACTTCCTCTGGTCTCACAAAAGAACAAAGAACAGCTCTCCAGAATATATATACCTCATAAAATGGTTGCCTGAGCAGATGTTACAAAAAAGACAGTGATACACAGTGATAATAAAACTAAGTATATGTTTCAGTATTGCACTCTTAACCTGTGTCTACTTATAACTAACAGCTTCTGAGACTGATTTGATATCTCTTGATTAATAGGAAAGTCATCACCATCCCCTAAAAGGAGAGTCTGTGGACTCCACATGGGGAAGACTATAAAGCCAGAAGAGAAAGTTTTGTTCAGGTCAGTGTAAGTATATCTGAAGTTTAGCTAGTTTTAAAATTAGAATTCTATTTGTTTTCCCATATTTCTAGAAGATTTAGAGTAATATCAATAGTGGAGGGCATGTATGTATGATAAGGCAGAGTAAAAAGAGGAACTTATTGGTATAATCATGTAACAACAATATTTTATTAAAAGCAGTCACATTTAGTGAAAGAAAATTTAATTTCTTTGAATTTTGATTTTGAAAATTAGAATCACTAAGCTAAGAATATACCTTTACCTCCATACATTGAGATGAGTTTGTGATACTGCCTCAGTTCTCCCCTTGATATTTTCAAGAGTTCCATTAACTGAGGACTGTCACCCTGTTGGAAGCTCAGAAATAGAGAAGTAAATTTATATCACCCCATTGACAAGACTGGTAAGAAGTATTGTGTGTTTATACAATGCTCATACTGGAAAACAGCAAAATGAGTAACTCTGGAGGTCTAACAAGGAGTCAGGTGATTAAAATCAAGATGAAAACATAATTTGAAAGCTTTTAGTGACGTAGAGCCAAACATCCTGGAATGTGAAGTCAAGTGGGCCCTTAGAAAGCATCACTACGAACAAAGCTAGTAGAGGTGATGGAATTCCATTTGAGCTATTCCAAATCCTGACAGACGATGCTGTGAAAGTGCTGCACTCAATATGCCCACAAAATTGGAAAACTCAGCACTGGCCACAGGACTGGAAAAGGTCAGTTTTCATTCCAATCCCAAAGAAAGGCAATGCTAAAGAATGCTCAAACTACCGCACAATTGCACTCATCTCACACGCTAGTAAAGTAATGCTTAAAATTCTCCAAGCCAGGCTTCAGCAATAAGTGAACCATGAACTTCCCGATGTTCAAGCTGGTTTTGGAAAAGGCAGAGGAACCAGAGATCAAATTGCCAACAACCGCTGGATATGGAAAATAGCAAGAGAGTTCCAGAAAAACATCTATTTCTGCTTTATTGACTATGCCAAAGCCTTTGACTATGTGGATCACAATAAACTGTGAAAAATTCTGAAAGAGATGGGAATACCAGACCACCTGATCTGCCTCTTGAGAAATCTGTATGCAGGTCAGGAAGCAATAGTTAGAACTGGACATGAAACAACAGACTGGTTCCAAATAGGAAAAGGAGTATGTTAAGGCTGTATATTGTCACCTTGCTTATTTAATTTATATACAGAGTACATCATGAGAAACGCTGGACTGGAAACAACACAAGCTGGAATCAAGATTGCCGGGAGAAATATCAATAACCTCAGATATACAGATGACACCACCCTTATGGCAGAAAGTGAAGAGGAACCAAAAAGCCTCTTGATGAAAGTGAAAGTGGAGAGTGAAAAAGTTGGCTTAAAGCTCAACATTCAGAAAACAAAGATCATGGCATCTGGTCCCACCACTTCCTGGAAATAGATGGGGAAACAGTGGCTGACTTTATTTTTTGGGGGCTCCAAAATCACTGCAGATGGTGACTGCAGCCATGAAATTAAAAGACGCTTACTCCTTGGAAGGAAAGTTATGACCAACCTAGATAGCATATTAAAAAGCAGAGACATTACTTTGCCAACAAAGGTCCGTCTAGTCAAGGCCATGGTTTTTCCAGTGGTTATGTATGGATGTGAGAGTTGGACTGTGAAGAAGGCTGAACACCGAAGAATTGATGCTTTTGAACTGTGGTGTTGGAGAAGACTCTTGAGAGTCCCTTGGACTGCAAGGAGATCCAACCAGTCCATTCTGAAGGAGATCAGCCCTGGGATTTCTTTGGAAGGAATGATGCTAAAGCTGAAAGTCCAGTACTTTGGCCACCTCATGCGAAGAGTTGACTCATTGGAAAAGACTCTGATGCTGGGAGGGTTTGGGGGCAGGAAGAGAAGGGGACGACAGAGGATGAGATGGCTGGATGGCATCATTGACTCGATGGACGTGAGTCTGGGTGAACTCCGGTAGTTGGTGATGGACAGGGGGCCTGGCTTGATTCATGGGGTCACAAAGAGTCGGACACGACAGCGACTGAATTGAACTGACTGAGTGCTTTGGGCATTAATGGGACAGTGGTGTTCTGGCCATTGTATGTACTAAGCCTTTCTTGTACCAAGGGTAAAGGAGAAAAAAAAATGAAAACTAGGAGGCAAGCATATTATCTGTTGGACCTCTTTATTGCAGTAAGTGAATTCTGTTACAAGATTCTTTTCGTCACACGTGCTAAATCTTATTTATAATCAAGAATGAAAAGTGGAAGTTTTAAGGGTTTTTATGTTCTATGATTTAGAACTACTATGATTTACAGTTTTAAATTTAAAAAGTTAATTTTGTAAGAGTATATATCTGCTTGTTTTAGAAATAATTACACATCTGCTGAAAATAAATCATACACACTTAGTATCTAGGCTTGTTGCAATAGTAAATACAGTAAAACTGGCAGCTCATTTTAGAAACAGCTGATATTCTTCTAATAGAGGATAAATTGAAAAATTTTTCCTCCAAATTTTAGAAATGTCATTAAATTGAAGAGAATCTGATAAGCAAAATTTATTTTACCACAATAACAATTACTTATAATTCAAATATGAGGTTCTATGAATATTTTATTACAGTAATTACAAAAATCAAGATGATTAAAACCTTGCTGTAAATAAGAATATAGTCCTCTTGATATACATTAAGCATAATTTTTCTAATTCGAGAATTACTTTGTGGACAATCATTAAACCTAGTTAAAATAAATGTTAAATTGCATTGGGCTTATTATCTTGAACACAGACTTTGGTTACTTACTATAAGAATATCATTTCACTTAAAACTATCTTATTGCTAATCTTTACATTTGCATATATTAAATACATCAATGTTAGACATTAGGTTGGATATTTTATGTAATATTAATCTGTAATATAAAATCACTTTTACTCATGTGAAATAATTATTTTGGTCTAATATAATATGGTGATTAATGACTCAAAGTATACAGTTTAAACATAATTAAAACAAACATTTTATGTACTTTCAAATAGTTCTTTTGATTTCATATTTTTAAATTGAAGAATTATTTAGTAATATATCTTAAGAATGAATATATAATTTTCTTTTTTTTTTTAAAAGAAAGAGTGTCCTTTCTGTTCTCAGAATTTAGACCTTCAGGTCAAGAAGCAATAGTTAGAAATGGCCATGGAACAACAGACTTGTTCCAAATCAGGAAAGGGGTATGTCAACACTGTATATTGTCAACCTGCTATTTAAAGTATATGCATATTATATCATGAGAAATGCTGGACTGGATGAAGCACAAGCTAGAATCAAGATTGCTGGGAGAAATATCAATAACCTCAGATATGCGGATGACACCAAACTTATGGCAGAAAGCGAAGAAGAACTAAAGAGCCTGTTGATGAAAGTGAAAGAAGAGAGCGAAAATGTTGGCTTAAAACTCAACATTCAGAAAACTAAGATCATGGCATCCGGTCCCATCACTTCATGGGAAATAGATGGGAAAACAGTGGAAACAGTGACTGATTTTATTTTGGGGGGCTCCAAAATCACTGCAGATGGTGACTACAGCCATAAAAGTAAAAGACACTTGCTCCTTGGAAGAAAAGCTATGACCCACCTAGGCAGCATATTAAAAAGCAAAGACATTACTTTGGCAACAAACATCCATCTAGTCAAAGCTATGGTTTTTCCAGTACTTATGTATGGATGTGAGAGTTGGACTTTAAAGAAAGCTGAGTGCTGAAGAATTGATGCTTTTGAACTGTGGTGTTGGAGAAGACTCTGAGCGTCCCTTGGACAGCAAGGAGATCAAACCAGTCCATCCTAAAGGAAATCAGTCCTGAATATTCATTGGAAGGACTGATGCTGAAGCTGAAACTCCAATACTTTGGCCACTTGATGTGAAGAACTGACTCATTTGAAAAGACCCTGATGCTGAGAAAGATTCAAGGCAGGAGAAGGGGATGACAGAGGAGGAGATGGTTGGATAATATCACTGACTCAATGAACATGAGTTTGGGTAAGCTCCGTGAGTTGGTGATGGATAGGGAGGCCTGGCATGCTGCAGTTAATTGTGTTGCAAAGAGTCAGAGACTATTGAGCGACTGAACTGAACTGAACTGACCTGAACTGACTGGGAGATAGTGAAGGTCAGGAAGCCTGGCATGCTGCAGTCCATGGGGTTGCAAAGAGTCAGACAAGACTGAGTGACACAACAACAACAATCATATCACATAAAACCTACCCCTTTTAAATTACACTCAAACACTATTTAACCACTTATCATGACTATGAGTTTGAACATTTTCTTATACAAATAGTGAAAGTTTACATTTGACACTGTACTGATGACTCTTTATAATTAGAAGTTAAAATTTGTGTGTGTGTGTGTATTTTCTAGATTGCTTCAATATAGTCAATCCTGGCTTCCTCTTAGAACCACCTCTTGGTCTTACCAAAAAAAAAAAAAATTACCTTTGCTGTCAACCTACCTCCAGGAATACTGTGAGGAGTGATGGGGTCTGAGAACTGCTGTAGGTTACTAGGACTCTAAGAGAGTTGATTGTGCAATGAGGGTTAAGAACCACTTGTCAAAGTACAGGTAGATGGAAGCACAGGATTTCTCTGGTAAGAAGAGAGTAAATTGATATTCATTAAGGAAAACCAGTCTCTTTCCTCTGGCAAAATGGCGAAAACATATTTGCTCTTTGCCCTAGTCAGTAAACAAATACTGAGACTGAGTGAAAGTATTTGGGAGCCCAGACCTATTTTGGGCATTCCTTATCCGCATATCACCAGGTAAAACCTGGTGACCTATCACTTCCAGCATCTCTTGGTAACTTTGAGGTGCTTTAGACAAGGGACTGCCACTTGCTTTCTATTCTCAGTTTGCAGTATGAAGCACATTTAGATGTTCTCTTCAAGTCCTCCCACGGTTAGCCAGAAAAGTAGTAAAAGATTTGGCATCTGCAATAAATAGTGTTTGTCTTTACAGGGAGTACTAACATATTTGTTTTAAAGTATCACAGCAGTTGTTGAGCTGTTTTATTTAACCTTAAATTTGTGACTATGTAATACTAGGACAGAATGAACAATCAGAAATATTCAATTGTTACATATGACATAGACTGTTTTTTATACCAATGCCCCTTATTTATTACTTTATGCAAGTACTCTGGCAAGATTGAACAGTATTTACATATATAGTTCAATACTAGATTCAAGTTTGAATATACTGTGTTTGAAAGGGTGAATATGTACTTGGATCTATCAACAAATATCAGCGTCAAAATATTTGATCATATCCTATCACTGAAAACAAAGTCCTGATAACTATTTTAACAAATTCGTCTTGCTCCTAGATGGAGAACATATGATTCTTGTTCAGATTTAATACATCTTAATTTTAGGAAGATGATATGTATATATCTTGGCCCTTAACAATAACTGCAGCAGACAGGACTGTCATTTTCCCCTTTCTATGTTTTCTCTTAGGAAAAGAGGACACGAGAATTCTGTGGGAGCTATTTCCTGAGGCAACAATATTTAGAGAAACAGAGCTGAGCAATGACATAGGTAGAGTGTGGCAGACATGGAGACGCACCTCCCAGGCTCCTTTTCAGGAGAGGTTGGCTGTCCTGTTGTATGTGTCCTTGTGGCAGGGATTCTTGTCAGACAGTTCCAGCATCTCCACCTCCTCCCATGTTGACGCCGAGAGGGACCTAGACCATAGCTAATAAGGGAGAAGAGGAAAGGAGATGAGAAAGAGAGAAATGCTAATGACAGTGATTTTGATCTGCCAGTCTTTATTTATGGAACACACAAGATGCCAACCCCTGCCTTCAGATGGTAGACTGGTAAAACTCTGAGCTTAAATGTCATTTCTGTGGGTAAGGAGAAATGTTACAAATTAAATATGTTGGAAATGTTGAATAGAAAAATGATACTGTCTTTGTAATCTAGTCTTATATGCTTATATTTAAAAGTCTATCAGAATAAGTCATGCACCTGAAAAATTTTTATCTAGTTAAAGGGGAAAAACACTCCATACTAAATGTTTTTTGAAAAAGATGGTAGGATAGAAAATTATACGTGTGCTTTGATTATGTCATGAGTCATGCTTTAATAAATTATTTTTATTATAGATGTTATATATAATGATAAACTTTCTTTTGATAATTTTAAAGTTTCACATAAATGTCAAGTATGGAAACAGCTTGAAGGTTTCACTGTTCCATTCAATGATAGCATGCCAGTGTGAGAAGTAGTATGTAACACATGTGTGCATGCATGCTAAGTCAGGTTAGTCATGTCCAACTCTTTGCGACCTCCTGGACTATAGCCCGCCAGGCTCCTCTGTCCATGGGATTCTCCAGGAAAGAATACTGGAGTAAGTTGCTATGCCCTCCTCCAGGGGATCTTCCTGGCCCAAAGGTAGAACACATTTCTCCTGCAGCTCCTGCGTTGCATGGGATTCTTTACTGCTGAGCCACAGGGAAGCCCGTCTAATACATATTAGACATTTAATAATTAATTTTTGAATGAATAAATGAGAAAAACCAAATAATTATTATTGGCAGGCTACTTAGCATATCTTTCTACCTTAAAACCAAAACACTATTTTCCATCCAATATATTCTTCTTAGTTATTGCAAAATGCACCATAGTATTGATAATAATACTTTTAAACATTTTGTTTACATTGTTTTCTCTATCCTCACAAATCTTTCTTCTATCTATACAAATTCTTTTTGCCAGTCTATAGGTTTGCAACTCAACTTACTCTATAGACTAAACTCATTTCTCCTCTAATTCCATTTTTAAAATACTTTTTGCAATAATATATGTATTCCAAATTATGCAATGCATTATTATGCTTTTCTGTTCTCTGTTTCAACAGTATAGTTTTATATAGTACAGTATATTCCAAGACTTTTGATGTCTTGGGTGTGTCCTGTAATGTCTTGTTATTGCTTCTATCTGAACAAGATACTATTGTTGTTTTGAAAAGTGGTCAAACTCCTCAGTTCCCAGTGCACCCATGAAGAGCTGGTTGGCTCCCACATCAAGCACTAATGCCTTTCTCCTTCTGGCTTCTCTACTCTTTTGCCTAAAGGATTTCTTGATATTTTTGTGAGCTTGCTTACCCCTCGTTCTCAGCAGGATACTAGGGATCAACTGATGAGAGACCAGAGTGTCAGGCACAACTCCCAGGCTTTCCATATCCCATTGGTACAAGTCTGATATGTGCTGCTAAAAGAGTACCCAGGAGGATTAAACTTATGCTGATAATTTTTTTCACTAGCACATCCTTTATTGGCTGTTTCTCTTCACTGTTTTCATTCTGTATTCTCACTTGTACTTTCTGGTATCACTTCCCAAATAAACCACCTGCCCTTGAGTATTTGACTGAGGCTGTGCTTTCCAGGGAATCCAAACTAAGACAAAGCCTTTTCCAGCTTTTGTGTCTCTGACTCATTTTCCTTCAGAATTCAGCTTGAATATTAGACTAAATAATGATCCCTCAAAAAAGTCCATGTCCTAATTCCTGGAATCTGTGAATGTTACCTTACCTGGCAAGAGGACTTTCCACAGTCAACTAACTTCAGGTTCTTGAGATAAGATTATGCTAGCATATCCAGGTGGGTCCAGGGTAATCACAAGATCATTGTGATTCAGAGAGAGAATAAGAGAGAATGGAAGCAGAAGTCACAGAGGAGAAAAGATGGTACACTGCTTGTTCTTAAGATGGAAGAAGGAGCACAAAACAGGGAAGGTAGGCAATGTCTAGAAGCTGGAAAAGGGCAAGGAAGCAGATTCATTCATAGATCCTCCAAAAAGAATGCACCCTTGCAGATCTATTGTTAGACTTCTGATCTCCAGAACTATAACATAAATTTGTGTTTAAGCCACTGAATTTGTGGTTATGTTTTACAGCAGTAGGAAACTAATACAAATATCACTTCTTCAAAAGCCTTCCATAGTCATCTTATCTATGGGAAATTTCACTCAAGTAAACATATGGAAAATATGACTATTCTGTATTATCACATAGCAAGTGCTCCACATTTAGTCACAAACAAAGATACCATGCACTCTTTTAAAATGTATTATCTTTATAGTATTATAGGTACAGTGGGTGTATGTGTGCGTGTGGGCACGCTCAATAGTGTCTGACTATTTGTGGCCTTATGGACTGTGGCCCACCAGACTCCTCTGTCCATGGAATTATCCTGGCAAGAATACTAGAGTGGGTTGCCATTTCCTCCTTCAAGGGATCTCCATACTCAGGGATTGAGCCTGCATCTCCTGCATGGCAAGCAGAATCTTTATCACTGAGCCACGGGGGATGCCCATTCTAGTACAGTATTATTGAAATAGTAATGTAATAGTAATAATATTGAGTGACAATATATGTTCAATGTAAAAAGAATATGTTTCCATTCCTAACTTATGAGTTATTGTTTAAAAGTCTTTTCCAAGATGACTTCCTACTATGATAACTGAACTTTTTCTTGGGCATTGTTTCCTCAGTCTATTAACCACATTTATTATTTCTCTGATTCCTCACTCCATGGGGCTGACATATGCTTTAGAGTTCAGAGATGTGTGACTTGCCAGGCTAACAGTTATTTTGCACTTGAGTTATTTAACTAAGCTGTTTAAGCTTCACTACTAGCAATATTAACTGAATATCTTCCTACTCGAATGCCTTTATTAGACATGTCTCTAATCTCTTGACAAATAAAATACTTATTGGATATGTCTTCTTGTCCCCTAATGTACAAAAAACATCCTTGATCTCCTGAGTCAAAACAAAACAAAACCAATAGACAAAGGGCAGAAAAATCTCAACCTGAAATACCCAGGTTGCCAGGTGAGATAACCAATTCCAGCTTGTTTTCTACTATGCATGATGCTACCTATGTTTTCCTAGCAGCAGAGGCTCCTTGCTATTAATATGAACTTATTAATAGCATGTTCATAAGCTGTTTTATGGATCTTTATTTTAACTTCAAGTGTTTTAATTCTTTCATGAACTTGTACATACTTTCCTACCTTCATAATTGATCTTGGATATTATGCTATTAGTTATATGTATAATAGTCTTCAGTTTTATAGCTTACTATATACCACCAGGGGCGGCGGCTGGGAGGAGCAACCCCATGCCTGAGGCCAGGGGTGGTAGCCGGGAGGACCAACCCCATGCCATGGCTGCCTGGGCACAGGAGGGCCTAGAGGAGCTATCCCACGTTGAAGGTCAGGAAGGGCGGCAGTGAGGAGATACCCCTAGTCCAAGGTAAGGAGCATTGGCTGCGCTTTGCTGGAGGAGCCATGAAGAGTAAGACGGTAAGTGTTGCAAGAGGGAATCAGAGGGCAGACACACTGAACCATACTCACAGAAAACTAGTCAGTCTAATCACACTAGGACCACAGCCTTGTCTAACTCAATGAAACTAAGCCATGCCTGTGGGGTAACCCAAGATGGGCGGGTCATGGTGGAGAGGTCTGACAGAATGTGGTCCACTGGAGAAGGGAATGGCAAACCACTTCAGTATTCTTGCCTTGAGAACCCCATGAACAGTATGAAAAGGCAAAATGATAGGATACTGAAAGAGGAACTCCCCAGGTCAGTAGGTACCCAATATGCTACCGGAGATCAGTGGAGAAATAACTCCAAAAAGAATGAAGGGATGGAGCCAAGGCAAAAACAATACCCAGCTGTGGATGTGACTGGTGATAGAAGCAAGGTCCGATGCTGTAAAGAGCAATATTGCATAGGAACCTGGAATGTAAGGTCCATGAATCAAGGCAAATTGGAAGTGGTCAAACAAGAGATAGCAAGAGTGAATGTCGACATTCTAGGAATCAGCGAACTGAAATGGACTGGAATGGGTGAATTTAACTCAGATCCCCATTATATCTACTACTGCGGGCAGGAATCCCTCAGAAGAAATGGAGTAGTTATCATGGTCAACAAAAGAGTCTGAAATGCAGTACTTGGATGCAATCTCAAAAACGACAGAATGATTTCTGTTCATTTCCAAGGCAAACCATTCAATATCACGGTAATCCAAGTCTATGCCCCAACCAGTAATACTGAAGAAGCTGAAGTTGAACAGTTCTGTGAAGACCTTACAAGACCTTTTAGAACTAACACCCAAAAAATATGTCATTTTTATTATAGGGGACTGGAATGCAAAAGTAGGAAGTCAAGAAACACCTGGAGTAACAGGCAAATTTGGCCTTGGAATATGGAATGAAGCAGGGCAAAGACTAATAGAGTTTTGACAAGAAAATGCACTAGTCATAATGAACACCCTCTTCCAACAACACAAGAGAAGACTCTACACATGGACATCACCAGATGGTAAACACCAAAATCAGACTGATTATATTCTTTGCAGCCAAAGATGGAGAAGCTCTATACAGTCAGCAAAAACAAGACCAGGAGCTGACTGTGGCTCAGACCATGAACTCCTTATTGCCAAATTCAGACTTAAGTTGAAGAAAGTAGGGAAAACCACTAGGCCATTCAGGTATGACCTAAATCAAATCCCTTATGATTATACAGTGGAAGTGAGAAATAGATTTAAGGGCCTAGATCTGATAGATAGAGTGCCTGATGAGCTATGGAATGAGGTTCGTGACATTGTATAGGAGACAGGGATCAAGACCATCCCCATGGAAAAGAAATGCAGAAAAACAAACTGGCTGTCTGGGGAGGCCTTACAAATAGCTGTGAAAAGAAGAGAAGCAAAAAGCAAAGCAGAAAAGGAAAGATATAAACATCTGAATGCAGAGTTCCAAAGAATAGCAAGAAGAAATAAGAACGCCTTCTTCAGGGATCAATGCAAAGAAATAGAGGAAAACAACAGAATGGGAAAGACTAGAGATCTCTTCAAGAAAATCAGAGATACCAAAAGAACATTTCATGCAAAGATGGGCTCAATAAAGGACAGAAGTGGTATGGACCTATCAGAAGCAGAAGATATTAAGAAGAGATGGCAAGAATACACAGAAGAACTATACAAAAAAGATCTTCACGACCCAGATAATCATGATGGTGTGATCACTGACCTAGAGCCAGACATCCTGGAATGTGAAGTCAAGTGGGCCTTAGAAAGCATCACTACGAACAAAGCTGGTGGAGGTGATAGAATTCCAGCTGAGCTATTCCAAATCCTGACAGATGATGCTGTGAAAGTGCTGCACTCAATATGCCCACAAAATTGGAAAACTCAGCACTGGCCACAGGACTTGAAAAGGTCAGTTTTCATTCCAATTCCAAAGAAAGGCAATGCCAAAGAATGCTCAAACTACCGCACAATTGCACTCATCTCACACGCTAGTAAAGTAATGCTCAAAATTCTCCAAGCCAGGCTTCAGCAATAAGTGAACCATGAACTTCCTGATGTTCAAGCTGGTTTTGGAAAAGGCAGAGGAACCAGAGATCAAATTGCCAACAACCACTGGATATGGAAAAAGCAAGAGAGTTCCAGAAAAACATCTATTTCTGCTTTATTGACTATGCCAAAGCCTTTGACTATGTGGATCACAACAAACTGTGGAAAATTCTGAAAGAGATGGAATACCATTCCATCTGATCTGCCTCTTGAGAAATTTGTATGCAGGTCAGGAAGCAACAGTTAGAACTGGACATGGAACAACAGACTGGTTCCAAGTAGGAAAAGGAGTACGTCAAGGCTGTATATTGTCACCCTGCTTATTTAACTTATATGCAGAGTACATCATGAGAAATGCTGGACTGGAAGAAACACAAGCTGGCATCAAGATTGCTGGGAGAAATATCAATAACCTCAGATATGCAGCTGACACCACTCTCTGGGCAGAAAGTGAAGAGGAACTAAAAAGCCTCTTGATGAAGGTGAAAATGGAGAGTGAAAAAGTTCGCTTCAAGCTCAACATTTAGAAAACGTAGACCATGGCATCCGGTCCCATCACTTCATGGGAAATAGATGGGGAAACAGTGTAAACAGTGTCAGACTTTATTTTTCTGGGCTCCAAAATAACTGCAGATGGTGACTACAGCCATGAAATTAAAAGACGCTTACTCCTTGGAAGGAAAGTTATGACCAACCTAGATAGCATATTCAAAAGCAGAGAGATTACTTTGCCAACAAAGGTTTGTCTCATCAAGGCTATGGTTTTTCCTGTGGTTATGTATGGATGTGAGAGTTGGACTGTGAAGAAGGCTGAGCGCCGAAGAATTGATGCTTTTGAACTGTGGTGTTGGAGAAGACTCTTGAGAGTCCCTTAGACTGCAAGGAGATCCAACCAGTCCATTCTGAAGGAGATCAGCCCTGGGATTTCTTTGGAAGGAATGATGCTAAAGCTGAAAGTCCAGTACTTTGGCCACCTCATGCGAAGAGTTGACTCATTGGAAAAGACTCTGATGCTGGGAGGGACTGGGGGCAAGAGGAGAAGGGGACGACAGAAGATGAGATGGTTGGATGGCATCACTGACTCTATGGACATGAGTCTGAGTGAACTCCAGGAGTTGGTGATGGACAGCGAGGCCTGCCGTGCTGCAATTCATGGGATCACAAAGAGTCAGATATGACTGAGTGACTGATATGATCTGATATACCACATTTGTGCATGCTTAGTTGCTGAGTTGTATCTAACTCTTTTCTACCCCATTGACTGTAGCCCTCCACTCTCCTCTGTCCATGGGATTTCCAAGCAAGAATACTGGAGTGGGTTGCCATTTCCTTCTCCAGGGGACCTTCGGAACCCAGGGATGTAAACTGCATCTTCTACATCTCCTTCATTGGCAGGCAGATTCTTTACCAATAATACACCTGGAAGCAAGCTCATATACCATATTCATTTTAGCTCAGCTCAGTCACTCAGTAGTGTCTGACTCTTTGCAACCCCATGAGCCACAACACACCAGGCCTCCCTGTCCATCACCAAATGCTGGAGTCTACCCAAACCCATGTCCACTGAGTTGGTCATGCCATCCAACCATCTCATCTTCTGTTGTCCCCGTGTCCTCCTACCACATTCAGTTGATTGCAAACTGTCATGATTACTAGAAACTCTAGATAATTTATTTAAATAGGATCTCTGAAGGCAAAGAAGATTCTTAGGGATAGATGTAAACCGGAAAAAAATGTGCATACAGTTCATTAGATTGTCTGATCTCAAGACTAATCACTAGCCAAGTGCGTCAGGGTTGGTGCTTTGCAGATTATCGCTAAATGAAGACATTAATTCACTCTAGAAATGTTTATTGAGTAGCTGCTGCTGCTACTGTAGCTTCAGTCATGTTCGACTCTTTGCGACCCCATAGATGGTAGCACACCAGGCTCCCCCATCCCTGAGATTCTCCAGGCAAGAACACTGGAGTGGGTTGACATTTCCTTCTCCAATGCATGAAAGTGAAAGGTGAAAGTGAAGTCACTCGGTCGTGTCCGACTCTTAGCAACCCCATGGACTGCAGCCCACCAGGCTCCTCCATCCGTGGGATTTTCCAGGCAAGAGTACTGAAGTGGGTTGCCATTGCCTTCTCTGTATTGAGTAGCTAGGGACTGAATATACTGTGTTATTATCTATAATATAGCAAATAAAATGTGTGGTACTGCACTCATGAAGCAAAGTAGGGAAGAAGCATAGATAATAAAAATTAAGAAAGCAAACAAACACCCTTAATTGTGGTGAGTTCTCTAAATGAAAATGACAGTAGAATATAACAGAAAACAGGAGGGGATATCCTCTTTTTATGTAGTTCAAACAGTGAGAATCTCTGAGAAATGTGATGTATAAATTGAGAGTGATAAAGAAATGAAAAGATCAAGCCGTCTGGAGAAAGCAGAGGCCTCACAGAAAGAAGGCACACTATATGTAATTTTCTTTACTTAGGAAAATGTGTGTTCACGAAATAACAGTAAACTAGGACAAAGTGTAGGGAGACTGGTGGGGGGTGGGGGGCGGTAGGATTAGATAAAGTTTGAAAGTTTGTGAGAACTGTAACATTTTGTTTGAGGTTGTCAGAATCTGAATTCTCTTAGCATGTTGGAGGTCATTGAGTAGAAGTGACAGCTGGGTGACTTGCAAACTGGACCCAGGGAATCTAAGGCACCTTACCCTTTCACCCATCCTTGGAATATACACTCTTCCCACCAGTCCATCAGTGAGAGACATTTTTAAAGACACAGTGTTAAGATAGCTATGTGTTATTGAGACCATCTGGATGGTATATGTGAGTAAATCCTGTTAAGGTCTCTACATAGACTTTTAAGATTCTGGCAGGTGGGTAGCGATCTACTTGCGTTTTGGCCACCCAAGGTAAGCCTTATAAATAAGTTCCCCTGTTTAATAAATCTGGAGTGATCTGCCTCTTTCTTCAGTCTCCTCTTGCCCTGCATAGATACAGGGGGCAGTTTGTGAAGCAAGAGTACCACTGTACTGTGATGTAATTTTTTAACAGAGGATGAAGCAACCTAATTTATTTTTTTAGAAATCACCCTAACTAATATGGAAAACTAGATTGTAGCCAAGTATTCTCACTTTAGTGCCATAAAAGCAGCACTGATTTTGCCATTGTCATTCTTGTAGTTGAATTTGATAAAATTTAAATCTGTAACTATTTTTCATGGAATCAATATTGTTTTTTCCCCAATTCGAATGATAATAATGCCACCCAAATATTTTGACTTGTCTTTAACTGACTTTTTTCATAAACTATTATTTAACCTCAAATAGTAAAAGCATGTAAAACATCATTTCCAAATTAGAGTTTCCCATCTTAGGAATGTTGTGTGGTTACTTTCAATATAGATATTCCGAGTATAGATTACTTTTTTTTTTCTTTAATATTTTTCCTTTTATAAAATTTATTCTTTGGCCTCAGTCTTAAATCGATGACTTATTTATGGGTAATATGTTTCTTAACAGATAAAGGGATCAGATTTTGGATACTTCTGTGTCGCCCCTCCCCTCATCACATAAATTTGACCCTAAAAACTATCATACATAAATGTGATTCTTCTTTAATTAAAATGGTAACACTATCCACATCTAATATGAGGACCCTAGAGAGCTAGATTTAAGTGAAGAGGTAGGACTCTAGATAAATAGATGTCTCCAATACAGTGATTAGAGCTGATTAAGATAATGAACATCATCTTGTTTAATATAAAAAATAATCAAAGCCAGTTAGCAATTAATACTCAACACAAAGAGTGATGTAAACATGAATTGTTTGCTCTGACACTACCGTAGCAATAATTACAATACCTCCACTGACAACATTAATATGAAAAGCAGCAATACCATCAGGAGAAGGAAGAGGATGACATAGAAAAGAAAGAGGTAGATAGGCATGAATAGGAATAATAGCAACAGAAACATTGTTAATAATTATTTAATTCAAGCAAAATGTGAGCACAAGTGGAATTTGAGCCAAAAGTCATAGCTGATTGGTCTTAATTAGCTTGGATACTACATGGGTAATTTCTTTAATTCCTTTTATTGGCTTCATTCTGGTTTGTCAATTTGGATAATTCAAAATACGTATTGCTAAGAAGGCTTGTACTGGCCACTTGTAAATTCAGTGAGAATTATTCTCAGTGACAGCTTCAGTGGCTTTATTTGGATTGGAGGCAGTGAAGTTTAAAAAAGTGATTAATTCATTAAAATTATATCATGAGAAATACAGTAACAGGCTAAATATATTTCTCACCTATAAAACTAAGTAATCGGAGCTAGATTTGTTTTTTAAACACTTGTTATAAAATAGAATTGGTTTAAAGAATAAAGGTAGATGATATTTTTGTTTGTCTCATAATCTTTTTAGTGGAATGACTTATTAATGGAGGACTATGAACACAGTTGCAACAAAACTTTGCTCTGTTTACAGAAAGTGATGTGGAGATTTGTGTAAATGATTTTCATTCCGTTGAATATTCTTTTTTTTTTCTTTGCTAAAAACATTAGTTAAGTATGGATATAAAATAATTTTTCTTTGTATTTGCTGGGTAAATGTTATATAAAAATGCAGTGTTAATTATTTAAGGAAGTAAGCAGATGGTATCCCCATTTTACAAAGTTTTTCCAAGAAATTATGCAGTATTGCTCCAAGTATTAATTCCAGGTTTGAAAGCTAAACAAGCATCAATATAGCAAACATGCAGTTTCTTTAATATTTATTAGGGTCTATCAAAATATATGTTTAGTTTTCTTTTAGTTGTTTGGCATTAATTTGAGAGTGCTACACTTGCAATTTTCATATTGATTTTAATTACCAAAAGAAAAGGATATTTCTATGGTTGCTTCACTCTCTTGGATTTGTTGCTAAAAATCACAGCACTTTAATTATATCTTTGTGTTAATAGGTTTAGGACTAATTTCTACCTCAGTAAATCAGAAGTACAAATCTGTTCAGTTTACTCAAACTGCAGTCAATGCTAATTTCCTTTTGGTTCAGCAATTTCATTTACTTGTGTATTGGAAGTTCAATTATTCACGATTACAGTTTCAATGTATTAAGATAAATGTGATATAACATCTAAATTGTAAATTGCAAAAGTTCAATTTTTATTATTTTGTGTATTGGAAGCTATTTAGAAACAATCTTAGAGAGTAAGTATAAATGTTATTAATTTTAATATTTGTGTATTTTCCTGGACATTATGTATTCAAGTATACACATAAACATATTCACTGTCAACATACACATTTTAAATGATAAAATAACAAAATTGCCTATTAAAATTGGAGTGATCCCAACCATTGAAGCACTTCTGTAGTGTGAGTACTGTAACAGTTGTTATTCTATGCTCCATTTTCAATGAATTATTTCTTAATATTTTAGATTTTTAGCTGCATTAAAGTTGAGGATCATAAGCAATTTTATTTAATGCTGATACATTTTCCACAATTGCATAAGATTGGCTCACATCTCAGCTGTGATCTAAAGTAAACTTCATTTTCATATGAAAAACCAGTATTTCTGATCACATTTACTATATCAAAAAATGCTTATGTGTAAGTAAGAAATTTAAAATCTCAGGTTTTCTGAAAAAAATTAAAGTATTATTCAGTAAAAGTAACACATACTTTATAGTGCTAGTAATAAATATTTTTAAAAATTGCATATAGAGGAGGAGCCAAGATGGCGGAGGAGTAGGACGGGGAGAACACTTTCTCCCCCACAAATTCATCAAAAGAGCATTTAAACGTCGAGTAAATTCCACAAAACAACTTCTGAATGCTGGCAGAGGACATCAGGCACCCAGAAAAGCAATCCAACTCTTCGAAAGGAGGTAGGAAAAAATATAAAAGACAAAAAAAGAGACAAAAGAGGGAGGGACGGAGTTCCGTCCCGGGAAGGCAGTCTTAAAAAGAGAGAAGTTTCCAAACACCAGGAAACCTTCTCACCGCCGAATCTGTGCCGAGCTTTGGAAGCACAGAGGGCAACATAACAGGAAGAAAAAATAAATAAACAATTAAAACTCGAAGATTGCGAGTCCTACGGTAACTCCCCCAGCGGAGAAGCAGCGCAGACGCCTGCACGCGCCATTAGCAAGCAGGGGCTGGGCAGGGAGGCGCAGCGCGGGCTGCATCGCTTAGAGTAAGAATCTGGCCTGAATACCCTGAGCACTATCTGAGCGAAATAATTTGGGCTAGCAAACCAGACTGTGGGATATCTACCACGCGAAAAGCCAGCCCTAACCTAAGACCACCAGGCCCGCGCAGGGAACAAAGAATTGAACAGAGATAGCCGGCTGCAGACCTTCCCCCTCCGGTGACAGGCAGCCAGAGCCAGAAGGGGGCAATCGCAGCCCCAGAGAGACATTATCTATAAAACTGTAAGCAGGCTTCTTTGCTAACTAAAACTTTTTGGGGGTCTGGACGGTTAATATCTGCCTGAGAAGGTGCGCCGGTTTTACACCCAGATAACCGAGTGGCGGGGAGGCGATAAGTCGCAGCATTGGCGCTCGCCAAACACCTCATCACTTGAGCTGCTCGGACCTGGGAAGAGCACAAAACTCGGGCCCAACTGAGTCTGCGCCTCTGAGGACTACCCGAGTGTCTGAACCTGAGCTGCTTGGACCTGGGAGGTACATGCAACCCAGGGCCAGCCTCAGATTATTCCTGGCGGAACAACCTAGAGCCCGAGCAGTGTGGGCAGGGAGGCTACATGCGCTGTGAGCGGGGGCAGACCCAGTGTGGCTGAGGCACTGCGAGCGCACGCCAGTGTTATTTGTTTGCAGCATCCCTCCCTCCCTCCCCACAGCGCGACTGAACAAAGAGAAGAAATACAGCTCCACCCATCAGAACACCGACACAAGCTTCCCTAACCAGGAAACCTTGACAAGCCACCTATACAAACCCACACACAGCGAGGAAAAGCCACAATAAAGAGAACTCCACAAACTACCAGAATACAGAAAGGACACCCCAAACTCAGCAATTTAAACAAGATGAAGAGACAGAGGAATAGCCAGCAGATAAAGGAACAGGATAAATGCCCACCAAACCAAACAAAAGAGGAAGAGATAGGGAATCTACCTGATAAAGAATTCCAAATAATGATGGTGAAATTGATCCAAATCTTGAAATTAAAATGGAATCACAGATAAATAGCTTGGAGACAAGGATTGAGAAGATGCAAGAAAGGTTTAACAAGGACCTAGAAGAAATAAAAAAGAGTCAATATATAATGAATAATGCAATAAATGAAATTAAAAACACTCTGGAGGCAACAAATAGTAGAATAATAGAGGCAGAAGATAGGATTAGTGAATTAGAAGATAGAATGGTAGAAATAAATGAATCAGAGAGGATAAAAGAAAAACGAATTAAAAGAAATGAGGACAATCTCAGAGACCTCCAGGACAATATTAAACGCTACAACATTCGAATCATAGGGGTTCCAGAAGAAGCAGACAAAAAGAAAGACCATGAGAAAATACTTGAGGAGATAATAGTGGAAAACTTCCCTAAAATGGGGAAGGAAATAATCACCCAAGTCCAAGAAACCCAGAGAGTACCAAACAGGATAAACCCAAGGAGAAACACCCCAAGACACATATTAATCAGATTAACAAAGATCAAACACAAAGAACAAATATTAAAAGCAGCAAGGGAAAAACAACAAATAACACACAAGGGAATTCCCATAAGGATAACAGCTGATCTTTCAATAGAAACTCTTCAAGCCAGGAGGGAATGGCGAGACATACTTAAAATGATGAAAGAAAATAACCTACAGCCCAGATTATTGTACCCAGCAAGGATTTCATTCAAGTATGAAGGAGAAATCAAAAGCTTCTCAGACAAGCAAAAGCTGAGAGAATTCTGCACCACCAAACCAGCTCTCCAACAAATACTAAAGGATATTCTCTAGACAGGAAACACAAAAATGGTGTATAAATTCAAACCCCAAACAATAAAGTAAATGGCAACGGGATCATACTTATCAGTAATTACCTTAAACGTAAATGGGTTGAATGCCCCAACCAAAAGACAAAGACTGGCTGAATGGATACAAAAACAAGACCCCTACATATGTTGTCTACAGGAGACCCACCTCAAAACAGGGGACACATACAGACTGAAAGTGAAGGGCTGGAAAAAGATTTTCCATGCAAATAGGGTCCAAAAGAAAGCAGGAGTAGCAATACTCATATCAGATAAAATAGACTTTAAAACAAAGGCTGTGAAAAGAGACAAAGAAGGTCACTACATAATGATCAAAGGATCAATCCAAGAAGAAGATATAACAATTATAAATATATATGCACCCAACATGGGAGCACCGCAGTATGTAAGACAAATGCTAACAAGTATGAAAGGAGAAATTAACAATAACACAATAATAGTGGGAGACTTTAATACCCCACTCACACCTATGGATAGATCAACTAAACAGAAAATTAACAAGAAAACACAAACTTTAAACAATACAATAGACCAGTTAGACCTAATTGATACCTATAGGACATTTCATCCCAAAACAATGAATTTCACCTTTTTCTCAAGCGCACATGGAACCTTCTCCAGGATAGATCACATCCTGGGCCATAAAGCTAGCCTTGGTAAATTCAAAAAAATAGAAATCATTCCAAGCATCTCTTCTGACCACAATGCAGTAAGATTAGATCTCAATTACAGGAGAAAAACTATTAAAAATTCCAACATATGGAGGATGAACAACACCCTGCTGAATAACCAACAAATCACAGAAGAAATCAAAAAAGAAATCAAAATTTGCATAGAAACGAATGAAAATGAAAACACAACAACCCAAAACCTGGGGGACACAGTAAAAGCAGTCCTAAGGGGAAAGTTCATAGCAATATAGGCACACTTCAAGAAACAAGAAAAGTCAAATAAATAACCTAACTCTACACCTAAAGCAACTAGAAAAGGAAGAAATGAAGAACCCCAGGGTTAGTAGAAGGAAAGAAATCTTAAAAATTAGAGCAGAAATAAATGCAAAAGAAACAAAAGAGACCATAGCAAAAATCAACAAAGCCAAAAGCTGGTTCTTTGAAAGGATAAATAAAATTGATAAACCATTAGCCAGACTCATCAAGAAACAAAGGGAGAAAAATCAAATCAATAAAATTGGAAACAAAAATGGAGAGATCACAACAGACAACACAGAAATACAAAGGATCATAAGAGACTATTATCAACAATTATATGCCAATAAAATGGACAACGAGGAAGAAATGGACAAATTCTTAGAAAAGTACAACTTTCCAAAACTCGACCAGGAAGAAATAGAAAACCTTAACAGACCCATCACAAGCACGGAAATTGAAACTGTAATCAAAAATCTTCCAGCAAACAAAAGCCCAGGTCCAGACGGCTTCACAGCTGAATTCTACCAAAAATTTAGAGAAGAGCTAACACCTATCCTGCTCAAACTCTTCCAGAAAATTGCAGAGGAAGGTAAACTTCCAAACTCATTCTATGAGGCCACCATCACCCTAATACCAAAACCTGACAAAGATCCCACAAAAAAAGAAAACTACAGGCCAATATCACTGATGAATATAGATGCAAAAATCCTAAACAAAATTCTAGTAATCAGAATCCAACAACACATTAAAAAGATCATACACCATGACCAAGTGGGCTTTATCCCAGGGATGCAAGGATTCTTCAATATCCGCAAATCAATCAATGTAATACACCACATTAACAAATTGAAAAACAAAAACCATATGATTATCTCAATAGATGCAGAGAAAGCCTTTGACAAAATTCAACACCCATTTATGATAAAAACTCTCCAGAAAGCAGGAATAGAAGGAACATACCTCAACATAATAAAAGCTATATATGACAAACCCACAGCAAACATTATCCTCAATGGTGAAAAATTGAAAGCATTTCCTCTAAAGTCAGGAACAAGACAAGGGTGCCCACTTTCACCATTACTATTCAACATAGTTTTGGAAGTTTTGGCCACAGCAATCAGAGCAGAAAAGGAAATAAAAGGAATCCAAATTGGAAAAGAAGAAGTAAAACTCTCACTATTTGCAGATGACATGATCCTCTACATAGAAAACCCTAAAGACTCCACCAGAAAATTACTAGAACTAATCAATGATTACAGTAAAGTTGCAGGATATAAAATCAACACACAGAAATCCCTTGCATTCCTATACACTAATAATGAGAAAACAGAAAGAGAAATTAAGGAAACAATTCCATTCACCATTGCAACGGAAAGAATAAAATACTTAGGAATATATCTACCTAAAGAAACTAAAGACCTATATACAGAAAACTATAAAACACTGGTGAAAGAAATCAAAGAGGACACTAATAGATGGAGAAATATACCATGTTCATGGATTGGAAGAATCAATATAGTGAAAATGAGTATACTACCCAAAGCAATTTATAGATTCAATGCAATCCCTATCAAGCTACCAACAGTATTCTTCACAGAGCTAGAACAAATAATTTCACAATTTGTATGGAAATACAAAAAACCTCGAATAGCCAAAGGGATCTTGAGAAAGAAAAATGGAACTGGAGGAATCAACGTACCTGACTTCAGGCTCTACTACAAAGCCACAGTTATCAAGACAGTATGGTACTGGCACAAAGACAGAAATATAGATTAATGGAACAAAATAGAAAGCCCAGAGATAAATCCACGTACATATGGACACCTTATCTTTGACAAAGGAGGCAAGAATACACAATGGATTAAAGACAATCTCTTTAACAAGTGGCGCTGGGAAATCTGGTCAACCACTTGTAAAAGAATGAAACTGGACCACTTTCTAACACCATACACAAAAATAAACTCAAAATGGATTAAAGATCTCAACGTAAGACCAGAAACTATAAAACTCCTAGAGGAGAACATAGGCAAAACACTCTCTGACATACATCACAGCAGGATCCTCTATGACCCACCTCCCAGAATATTGGAAATAAAAGCAAAAATAAACAAATGGGACCTAATTAAACTTAAAAGCTTCTGCACATCAAGGGAAACTATTAGCAAGGTGAAAAGACAGCCTTCAGAATGGGAGAAAATAATAGCAAATGAAGCAACCGACAAACAACTAATCTCAAAAATATACAAGCAACTCCTACAGCTCAACTCCAGAAAAATAAATGACCCAATCAAAAAATGGGCCAAAGATCTAAATAGACATTTCTCCAAAGAAGACATACAGATGGCTAACAAACACATGAAAAGATGCTCAACATCACTCATTATCAGAGAAATGCAAATCAAGACCACTATGAGATGCCATTTCACACCAGTCAGAATGGCTGCGATCCAAAAGTCTACAAATAATAAATGCTGGAGAGGGTGTGGAGAAAAGGGAACCCTCTTACACTGTTGGTGGGAATGCAAACTAGTACAGCCACTATGGAGAACAGTGTGGAGATTGCTTAAAAAACTGGAAATAGAACTGCCTTATGATCCAGCAATCCCACTGCTGGGCATACACACTGAGGAAACCAGAAGGGAAAGAGACACGTGTACCCCAATGTTCATCGCAGCACTGTTTATAATAGCCAGGACATGGAAGCAACCTAGATGTCCATCAGCAGATGAATGGATAAGAATGCTGTGGTACATATACACAATGGAGTATTACTCAGCCATTAAAAAGAATACATTTGAATCAGTTCTAATGAGGTGGATGAAACTGGAGCCTATTATACAGAGTGAAGTAAGCCAGAAGGAAAAACACCAATACAGTATACTAACGCATATATATGGAATTTAGAAAGATGGTAACGATAACCCTGTATACGAGACAGCAAAAGAGACACTGATGTATAGAACAGGCTTATGGACTCTGTGGGAGAGGGAGAGGGTGGGAAGATTTGGGAGAATGGCATTGAAACATGTGAAATGTCATGTATGAAACGAGATGCCAGTCCAGGTTCAATGCACGATCCTGGATGCTTGCGGCTGGTGCACTGGGACGACCCAGAGGGATGGTATGGGGAGGGAGGAGGGAGGAGGGTTCAGGATGGGGAACACATGAGAAATAAAAAATTTAAAAAAAAAATTGCATATATATTTTTCTACTATAATTTATATTATTAATGAGAAGCAACAGGATCTTAATATTGTAAATAATTTTATATTTAAAAATGAGGCATATTTTCTTGCACATGGAGTAAAAAATATGTACTGACCTTACCTTTAAAATCAATGAAATCTTTTTTTTAATGTGTTTAACATTCTAATGAAATTATTAAGAGCTCCTAAAATGATTTAAGAGAGTCTTGCCATTGAAAGAAAAGTAACTTTTAAAAATTATTTTCTTTTACAAGCTCCCTTTTTTCTTATATTTCTAAAGAAAAAACATTAAACCTCTTGAGATTTTTGGTTTTAAAAAACATAAAATTAGGATTCTGTTAAGAAACCAGATCTTTGTAATAGGAATTATAGCCAATTCTGAAAGTAATACTTGGAAAGATTTTTAATATGCTCTATACTGTCTTTTAATAGTTTTCACTTTGATTTTAAAAACTTCAAGCTTGTTATGCTTCTAACACTCACAAATTTGACCAAGTTTTTATACTCACAGAATTATTCACAGCTTTAACTTCTGAGATTTATGTTACTCATACTAAAAGTAAATAAATATATGACTTCAAGGACATGTAAATGTAAATTAAAATTTCTATGACAATTTTTTTGGAAAAGGAAAAAAAATAAATAAAAAAAGCTCACTACATCCCACATTGAACTGAAAGCCAGAGAACCAAAAAGTAAATTTCTACTAATGCTTTTTTAAGAGAATTGTAATATTTCAGCCCTTAACTGGCAAACTGAAAGTTCACTGATTAACAGTAATGAATGCACTTGTCTTAAACCTCTAGCTGGGCCTCTGTTTAAATGCACGTTAATGTGAAAAATATTTGGTATACCCTGTTACAAAAAATTTGCTCATATTTGTGTTTTCCTTCAAGAGTTTTTCACACAATTTAATTTAAAGAGTTTAAAATATACTGGAAAATATAAATGTAACATGAAATTTGCAGTTGTTATTAGTTTTGAGATGCAATATTTACAGATAATTCAGATATTTAATTTATTAATCTTAATGTTTTCTGAATAGAAAAATCATTTTCTTTTTTTGTTGTAAGGAACATTTTTTAAATCCCTAGGCATTTTATAAGTATTCAACTTAAACTTATTTTATTTTGAAGAAAATACCCATTAATAATTATCTAAGAGATTATGATTACACTTGAAAGATCCAGCAAGAGAGCTAGATGTAAAGTAAAGCATAAATGAAGAATGCCCATGGTTAATTAAATTGCATTTCTTGAGCAAAACAGAAAGTGTGCAATCAGATTTGAGGTTCCTACCCTATCTCCCTGCTAAGCACTTAAGACTTTGAAAAAAATAAAGGAATAAAGTTAGGTTTAGCATTATTATAGATGGGAGCCACATGTCTAGGAGATAATACCATATTAGTTTTCTGGAATGACAATGAGGATATTCACCTTAAGAGTTTCCCTTTGATGCACTATTTAAAATTGCAAGTGAGGAATGTGTTAGGAATAAAATAGAACCACAGGTGGTGTTTTGGTTCTCAAGCCCCTAATGCTTCAAATAAAAGGAGAGAATTAACAGATGAAATACAAAATCTGTATGAAGTCTGGAAGAAACTGTTCAAATATTTAACATATCTGTTTAGATCTTATTAACAACAGCAAAACACTTCATCACAAAAAGCAAGCAGGGTTCAGATAATTACCAGTTAGTGGACCATTATCATTTGTGTGCTATTATTATAAATCTTGAGTTTTGTTTCATAAGGTTATTATTATTATTTTTTTTTTTTTGAGAATTTACCAGTGAATCCACTTGTCAAAATGCTTTTAATCACATTTGGTCTGGGCATTATTTTTTAATCCATCACTAATGGAAAGCTCAACTATGAGAGGAGTATTTTTGTTTCTCTTTTCCTCACTTGTACATAAGTTCTTGTTACAAAAGACTACTATTCCATTTCCTAAGATTTGCAAAAATCTTTTTTTTCCCCTTAAATATTACCCTGCTTTTGAATGGGACATTGTCTACCTATACATGAGAAATTATAGAAAAGTGGTTTGAGAGTTTAGAAGAGAGATCATCATGTTTAGTGGACACTGAAAAAGTTTACCTAAAAGAGTCAAAACTTCTATTTGAACTTGAATATTTAATACAAACATAGCATTTGAGTTTGAATATTCTTTTTATTTTAGATAAACAATTTAGCTGTAACTAATACTAAGGAAATGGCAACCCACTCCAGTGTTTTTGCCTGGAGAATCTCAGGGATGGGGGAGCCTGGTGGGCTGCCATCTATGGGGTCGCACAGAGTCGGACACGACTGAAGCAACTTAGCAAGCAAATACTATGGCACATAATTAAAATAGATGACTTAATGCTAACATTTGGAGCAAGATTCACAGTTTCACTTTTTATTTAGTGGTAAGACTATTAGAGTATGAATATTTATAAATTGTTATTTTGAAGTATACTAGTTTGAGAACTGAGTATTCTATTAAGCATTTCTACTCATTCAAATTTCTACATGCTGCTTCTGTTTACTAAATGTTATTCTAACCTTGCAAGTTCTAATGAATTTTTAATTGTGAAGTGGTGAAATGGCTTTCTGCTAACACTCAAAAGCCATCCATCATTAAATATATTTTACAAACCAATTCCCTTCATCTCCTGATCACCTGAAGCTTACCTACTCCTTTGACAACTTACCATTTAACTTGCTCGAAATAAAACAAGAAATACATTATTTTGCTTTTGGATTTCTTAGTATGTTAACTTAAATTGCAATTTCTCATTTACATACAGTAACAGCTTAATTGGATTGTTATCTTAGTTTCTCCCTGGAAATCCTCTCTGCATAAGAAACTGCATTTTGTACTCACTGGTGTTGATCCTGTTTATTTGGAAACATATATCTATTTATTATTCATTGAAAAAGTGCTCATATTTTCATATTCTTATCTTTTAAGCTGAATCTTTGCAATCATTTAAATATGTTTAAAATTCTGTCACTTTCCCAATTAAAAAAGTGCTGTTAGCTTACCTAAAAGATATCCTAAGATTAGTTATGAATATAATTTTCCCACTTCTACATTTGAATAGTCTGCTTTATAAATTAGCATAGCACTAAGCACATAGCCATGAAATCTGCTTTGGCAATCAGAGAATACATGCATTGTATAAGATCAAAGTATTTTTAATAATATGGTGTTTTGGATTTTGTGGTTTTCAGATTTTAATTTAGAACATTATTATAAGAAAAGAAAAAAACTGATTTATGAAAAGGTAAAAAGTGAGAGAAATATTAAAATGAGAATAGTTTCAGACATTGGAAGAAGCACAAGTAAAGATTCCTAAATTCAATATATTGCTCTGCATCTTAGAGTTAGATGATTCAACCTTTTAATGTGAATTTCAGTTTAACAAATAACTACTCCTTAGAAATAATTTCAGTTAAAAGTAACAACTTTTTGTGTATCTTTAACACTAAAAAGTATCAAATTTTAATTTATAATCAATGTGGAAAACAGAATTTTTCCTATTTTATATGGATGTGTATTAATCTCTTACTTTAGTGATGCAGGAGCCACTGATGGGTCATGGTGGAGAGGTCTGACAGAATGTGGTTCACTGGAGAAGGGAATGGCAAAGCACTTCAGTATTCTTGCTTTAGATAGGACACTGAAAGGTAAACTCCCCAGGTCGGTAGGTGCCCAATATGCTACTGGAGATCAGTGCAGAAATAACTCCAGAAAGAAAGAATGAGCCAAAGCAAAAACACCACCCAGTTGTGGATGTGACTGGTGATAGAAGCAAGGTCCAATGCTGTAAAGAGCAATATTGCATAGGAACCTGGAATGTTAGGTCCACGAATCAAGGCAAATTGGAACTGGTCAAACAGGAGATGGCAAAATTGAACATCGACATTCTTGGAATGAGTGAGCTAAGATGGACTGGAACGAGTGAATTTAACTCAGATGACCATTATATCTACTACTGTGGGCAGAAACCCCTTAGAAGAAATGGAGTAGCCATCATAGTCAGTAAAAAGTCCCAAATGCAGTATTTGGATGCAATCTCAAAGCAACAGAATGATCTCTGTTCATTTCCAAGGCAAACCATTCAATATCATGGTAATCCAAGTCTATGCCCTGACCAGTAATGCTGAAGAGCTGAAGTTGAGTGATTCTATGAAGACATACAAGACCTTTTAGAACTAAAACCCCCAAAAGATGTCCTTTTCATTATAGGGGACTGGAATGCAAAAGTAGGAAGTCAAGAAATACCTAGAGTAAGAGGTAAATTTGGCCTTGGAGTACCTAATGAAACAGGGCAAAGGCTAATAGAGTTCTGCCAAGAGAACGCACTGGTCATAGCAAACACCCTTTTCCAACAACACAAAAGAAGACTCTACACATGGACATCACCAGATGGTCAACACCAAAATCAGATTGATTATATTTATTACAGCCAAAGATGGAGAAGCTCTATACAGTCAGCAAAAACAAGACTGGGAGCTGACTGTGGCTCAGATCATGAACTCCTTATTGCAAAATTCAGACTGAAATTGAAAGAGTGGGGAAAACCACTAGGCCATTCAGATATGACCTGAATCAAATCCCTTATAATTATACAGTGGAAGTGAGAAATAGATTTAAGGGACTAGATCTGATACATAGAGTGCCTGATGAACTATGGATGGAGGTTCATGAAATTGTACAGGAGACGGGGATCAACACCATCCTCAAGAAAAAGAAATGCAAAAAAGAAAAATGGCTGTCTAAGGAGGCTTTACAAATAGCTGTGAAAAGAAAATAAGTGAAAAGCAAAGGAGAAAAGGAAAGATATAATTATCTGAATGCAGAGTTTCAAAAAATAACAAGGAGAGATAAGAAAGCCTTCCTCAGTGAACAATGCAAAAAAATAGAGGAAAGCAATAGAATAGAAAAGACTAGAGATCTCTTCAAGTTAATTAGAGATACCAAAGGAACATTTCATGCAAAGATGGGCTCGATAAAGGACAGTAATGGTATGGACCTAACAGAAGCAGAAGATAATAAAAAGAGGTGGCAAGAATACACAGAAGAACTGTACAAAAAAGATCTTCATGCCAAGATAATCATGATGGTGTGATCACTCACCTAGATCCAGACATCCTGGAATGTGAAGTCAAGTGGGCCTTAGGAAGCATCACTATGAACAACCATAGAAGAGGTGATATAATTCCAATTGAGCTATTTCAAATCCTATAAGATGATGCTTCGAAAGTCCTGCACTCAATATGTCAGCAAATCTGGAAAACCCAGCAGTGGCCACAGGACTGGAAAACTTAGTTTTCATTCCAATCTCAAAGAAAGGCAATGCCAAAGAATGCTCAAACTACTACACAATTACACTCATCCCAAGTACTTGTAAAGTAATGCTCAAAATTCTCCAAGCCAGGCTTCAGCAATACGTGAACTGTTAAATTCCTGATGTTCAAGCTGGTTTCAGAAAAGGCAGAGGAACCAGAGATCAAATTGTCAACATCTGCTGGATCATCGAAAAAGCAAGAGAGTTCCAG
Organism: Bos indicus; assembly: GCF_029378745.1. Classification (NCBI taxonomy): domain Eukaryota; kingdom Metazoa; phylum Chordata; class Mammalia; order Artiodactyla; family Bovidae; genus Bos; species Bos indicus. The sequence continues at coordinate 32,080,443 of NC_091760.1, read as the reverse complement.
AAAAACATTTCTGCTTTATTGACTATGCCAAAGCCTTTGACTGTGTGGATCACAATAAACTGTGGAAAATTCTGAAAGAGATGGGTATACCAGACCACCTGACCTGCCTCTTGAGAAATCTGTATGCAGGTCAGGAAGCAACAATTAGAACTGAACATGAAACAGCAGACTGGTTCCAAATAGGAAAAGGAGTACGTCAAGGCTGTATATTGTCACCCTGCTTATTTAACTTATATGCAGAGTACATCATGAGAAACGCTGGGCTGGAAGAAACACAAACTGGAATCAAGATTGCCAGGAGAAATATCAATAACCTCAGATATGCAGATGACACCACCCTTATGGCAGAAAGTGAAGAAGATCTAAAGAGCCTCTTGATGAAAGTGAAAGAGGAAAGTGAAAAAGTTGGCTTAAAGTTCAACATTCAGAAAACTAAGATCATGGCATCCAGTCCCATCACTTCAAGGCAAATAGATGAGGAAACAGTAGAAACAGTGGCTGACTTTATTTTGGGGGTGCTACAAAATCACTGCAGATGGTGATTGCAGCTATGAAATTAAAAGATGCTTACTCCTTGGAAGGAAAGTTATGACGAACCTAGACAGCGTATTAAAAAGCAGAGACATTACTTTGCCAGCAAAGGTCTGTCTAGTCAAGGCTATGGTTTTTCCAGTGGTCATGTATGGATGTGAGTTGGACTGTGAAGAAAGCTGAGCGCCGAAGAATTTATGCTTTTCAATTGTGATGTTGGAGAAGACTCATGAGAGTCCCTTGGATGCAAGGAGATCCAACCAGTCCATCCTAAAGGGAATCAGTCCTGCATGTTCATTGAAAGGACTGACATTGAAGCTGAAACTGCAATATTTTGGCACCTGATGCAAAGAATAGCAAGAAGAGATAAGAAAGCCTTCAGCGATCAACGAAAAGAAATAGAGGAAAACAACAGAATGGGAAAGACTAGAGATCTCTTCAAGAAAATCAGAGATACCAGAGGAACATTTCATGCAATGATGGGCTCGATAAAGGACAGAAATGGTATGGACCTAACAGAAGCAGAAGATATTAAAAAGAGATGGCAAGAATACACAGAAGAACTGTACAAAAAAGATCTTGATGCCCACATAATCACGATGGTGTGATCATTGACCTAGAGCCAGACATTCTGGAATGTGAAGTCAAGTGGGCCTTAGAAAGCATCACTACAAACAAAGCTAGTGGAGGTGATAGAATTCCAGTTGAGCTATTTCAAATCCTGACAGATGATGCTATGAAAGTGCTGCACTCAATATGCCAGCAAATTTGGAAAACTCAGCAGTGGCCACAAGACTAGAAAAGGTCAGTTTTCACTCCAATTCCAAAGAAAGGCAATGCCAAAGAATTCTCAAACCTACGCACAATTGCACTCATCTCACACACTAGTAAAGTAATGCTTAAAATTCTCCAAGCCAGGCTTCAGCAATATGTGATCCGTGAACTTCCTGATGTTCAAGCTGGTTTTAGAAAAGGCAGAGGAACCAGAGATCAAATTGCCAACATCCACTAGATCATGGAAAAAGCAAGAGAGTTCCAGAAAAACATCTATTTCTGCTTTATTGACTATGCCAAAGCCTTTGACTGTGTGGATCACAACAAACTGTGGAAAATTCTGAAAGAGATGGGAATACCAGACCACCTGATCTGCCTCTTGAGAAATCTGTATGCAGGTCAGGAAGCAATAGTTAGAACTGGACATGGAACAACAGACTGGTTCCAAATAGGAAAAGTACATCAAGGCTGTATATTGTCACCCTGTGTATTTAACTTATATGCAGAGTACATCATGAGAAATGCTGGACTGGAAGAAACACAAGCTGGAATCAAGATTGCTGGGAGAAATATCAATAACCTCAGATATGCAGATGACACTGCCCTCTAGGCAGAAAGTGAAAGAGGAACTAAAAAGCCTCTTGATGAAAGTGAAAGTGCAGAGTGAAAAAGTTGGCTTAAAACTCAACATTCAGAAAACGAAGTTCATGGCATCTGGTCCCATCACTTCATGGGAAATAGATGGGGAAACAGTGGAAACAGTGTCAGACTTTATTTTTTGGGGCTCCAAAATCACTGCACATGGTGACTGCAGCCATGAAATTAAAAGACGCTTACTCTTTGGAAGGAAAGTTATGACCAACTTAGATAGAATATTCAAAAGCAGAAACATTACTTTGCCAACAAAGGTTCATCTAGTCAAGGCTATGGTTTTTCCTGTGGTCATGTATGGATGTGAGAGTTGGACTGTGAAGAAGGCAGAGCGCCAAAGAATTGATGCTTTTGAACTGTGGTGTTGAAGAAGACTCTTGAGAGTCCCTTGGACTGCAAGGAGATCCAACCAGTCAGTCCATTCTGAAGGAGATCAGCCCTGGGATTTTTTTGGAAAGAATGATGCTAAAGCTAAACTCCAATACTTTGGCCACCTCATGCGAAGAGTTGACTCATTGGAAAAGACTCTGATGCTGGGAGGGATTGGGGGCAGGAGGAGAAGGGGATGACAGAGGATGAGATGGCTGGATGGTATCACCGACTCGATGGATGTGAGTCTGAGTGAACTCCGGGAGTTGGTGATGGACAGGGAGGCCTGGCATGCTGCGATTCATGGGGTCGCAGAGAGTCGGACACAACTGAGCAACTGATCTGATCTGATCTGATGGGAAGAGCTTACTCATGAAAAGACCCTGATGTTGGGAAAGATTGAAGGTAGGAGGAGAAGGGGACGACCAAAGATGAGATGATTAGATGGCAACAGACTCAGTGGACATGAGTTTTATTAATCTCTGGGATTTTTTATGGGTAGGGAGGCCTGGCGTGCTGTGGTTCATGGCGTTGCAAAGTGTGGGACAGAACTGAGCAACTGAACTAACAAACATACTTTAGTAGATATGACCCTTATTCAACTATTGCACTATAAACTGGAAATATACCATAGAGAAACAATTCTGAAAATAAGTGCACAAAGCTCTAAACAAGAAAAACAGTTTTACCATTTTATCTATACTTTCAATTCTATTACCGACTAATCCTGTGGACATCTTTACCTCTGTTTTCCAATAAAAGCGTCTTCATGAGTTGAGACTGTGGTCCACCCTGAATAATCATTTACAGTCACCAAAGCTAGACTTCTGATTAGACATATTCTGAGTTTCCATAATTTCTTATCCATATGCTTGCCAAGGTTCTTCAAATTCTGACATTTCAGTGTGTATTCCTCTGGGTTAAGGCTTTGTCTACTGTTAGAAATCAAATTAAGTCACATTGGTCATTAGTGTTAGTGCCGATTCCCATAGCTTGAGTTATGATTACCAAACATGTGTTTGTTCCACTATCATTTCAAAGAATAATGTAGAAAACATTAAATCAACAGAAAATAATATAACCTCGTGCTTTAGAAAACCAGAAGTTTGTGAGGAGAAGGATGCATTCAATGTTAACTATCACAACAGAGGATGAGATAGTTGGATGGCATCACCAACTTGATGAGGTGGAGATAGGAATCTGGAGTTGTTTTCTTTAAGCCCAGAGCTGATAACAGCAACAAAACAACTCATCTTGCTCAATGATATGTTTTTCCTTAAATTCTGTACCAAAGATTATATAACAACAATGTATCCTGCTTAAGGACATGTTTCTCCTTCTTGAGAAACTTCTAACTAATCCTGTCATCTTAAAATGTATATCATGTGAGTGTGTCTGGTAGGATCTTTCAATTATTAGTTCTAATTCTATTATCTTAAAATGTATATTATGGGAGTAGGTCTGGTAAGACCTTTACAGCCTTGAAACATTCTTTTGGTTTATTGTTAACAACCAATTGAAAAGTATATAGCTCCCTTGTTAAGACTAGCAAGGGGGGCACTCTCCATCCCCCTTCTGATGTCTGTGTCAGAAGCTTTCTCTGTCCCTTTTTCACATTAATAAAACTCTGCTATACAAAAACTCTTGAGTGATCAACCCTGGTCCCTGATCCAAAAGCTAAATCTTCTTATTCAGAGATCACGAATCCAACACCTTTCACTGTAAGCTATCAACAGCATAGCCATTGTGAGATCTGTCCCAAGTCAGTGGACTCTCTGATTATTGATGTTGAAGGAAAAGTTTAGGCCATTAAGAATTGAACAGTGGGTGTGTGTGGAAATGGAGGGAGGAAGGTATGAATATAGGTTTAAAAAAAAGAGCCAAACCCAACAAGTACAACAGATATTTATATAGAGATAGGATAATCACTATCTTTTTCAACTTTCAATACTCTTTTTTGCACTGCAAATGAAAATTTATCCTCCACTCTCTGATATTATTTAGCAGTGTGTCAATTCCTTCCTTATGATAGTATTATTGTCTAAAATTTTAAATCTTTCATAACCCACCAGACTCCTCTGTCCATGGGATTCTCCAGGCAACAGTACTGGCGTTGGGTTGCCATGCTCTTCTCCAAGGGATCTTCCCAACCCAGGGATTGAACCAATGTCTCTTTATGTCTCCTGAATTGGCAAGTGGGTTCTTTACCACTAGTGCCACCTGGGAAGCCCATTTAAAAAAATAAACAAACAAAAAAGAACAAAATAATGCTATTTGTAGCAACATAGATGAAACTAGAGGTTGTCATACTAGGTGAAGTATAAACACAGAAAGACAAATATCATTTGATACTGCTTATATGTGGAATCTTAAAGCAGAATACAGTTCATTTCTGTTCAGTCACTCAGTTGTGTCCGACTCTTTGTGACTCCATGGACCACAGCATCCCTGGCTTCCTTGTCCATCACCAATTCCGGGAGGTTGCTCAAACTCATGTCCATCGAGTTGGTGATGCCATCAACCATCTCATCCTCTATCAAGCCCTTCCCCTCCTGCATTCAATCGTTCCCAGAATCAGAGTCTTTTCTAAAGATTCAGTTCTTCACATCAGGTGATCAAAGTATTGGAGCTTCAGCTTCAGGATCAGTTCTTGCAATGAATATTCAGGACTGACTTCCTTTAGGATTGACTGGTTTGATCTCCTTGCAGTCCAAGGGACTCTCAAGATTAACTTATTTGTAGAACAGAAGTAGAATGTGTCACAGATGTAGAAAACAAGCTATGGTTACCAGGGGATGATGGGGAGGGATAAATTGGGAGATGGGGATTGACATACACACTACTATATAGGTAACTAATAAGAGCCTGCTGTACAGTACAGGCAATTCTAGTCAATACTCTGTAATGGCTTATAAGGGGAAAGAATCTAAAATAGTGTGGATATATGTATAAAAGATGCACTTTGATATACACCTGGAACACAAAATTGTAAATCGACTATACGCCAATAAAAATGAAAAAGTAAAAACAGAGAAGTATCCATTATCTAAGAAAATGAAGGCTACATGCCACATAAACAAATTACTTTGGAGATGTCTTTTTTTTTTCCTTGCCCACAAATATCCCCAAATGTTTATTAACAAAACTAGTAATTTTCCCAAAGGAGGAGATAAAACTTATTGAATTTTAGACTAGAAAATTCATAGTGCTCAAGGACAGAAGCTGTCTCTTTTTTAATAAATACAGTTATTTTTTTGTCCTGGGATCATCAGACAATTATTTAAAGCCTGTGAACTTCAGTAAACTCAGTAGCTCAGAGTGTTTGAAGTGATAATGCTGCAAAATATTTATGGTACAGTTGAGTGTATAAAATAATTAGCATTGACTGAGTGATTACTCCATGCCACTCAAGTTTTAAATGCTTAGATCTTTAAAGTTTTAAAGTCATTCTGTTATCATTAGGTATTACAATAAATGAAATACATCTTTCAATGATATCTATTTTAAAAATTTGAGATCACTATTACTTGAGAATTTTGTGTGGCATAATTCCATTTTTCCTTTTTTAATTGTTTCAATAGAACTGTTGGTTTGATATGAGCCTTAGTTGTTTATTGTGATTAATAATTTGAAATGTCTTTTTTACAATTTTAGGTTAATAAGCAGTTGAAATGTTATATGTTCTCTTGAAGAAATTCTTTTATCCAGTGAGCCATAGCATTTGTGAATCTATATCTACATCTGGTCTACTGTTTAAAATAAAATTCATCTTATTGTAATAAAAGGGCTTCCCTGGTGGCTCAGAATCTTCCTGCATTGCAGGAGACCAGTGGTTATCCCTGGATTGGGAAGATTCCTTGGACAAGGGAATGGCTACCCGCTCCAGTATTCTTGCTGGGAGAATTCCACAGACAGAAGAGCATGGTGGGCTGCAGTCCATGGGGTTGCAAAGAGTCGGACATGACTGAGCAACTAACACTTTCATTTATTTTATTATATATCTTGTAACAATATAAAGATTAAATCAAAGGACACTAAATCTACATTGCACCTTAAAATTTTTTTAGGAACCTCTGAAATGATGACATATAAGGGGTATCAGTTTGAGCTTAGTTCATTTTTTCAAATTCAATTAAAGTTAAAAATAACTGCATAAAAATAACATCTGTACAATAGATATATAAGAATATTTCTGCAGCCGCTCGCTCTTTTTTTTAAACAATATTTCAGATCTCTACTCATTTTTTAACTGTAAAATGTGATTCCTGACAAGACACAATGTCCAAGCCCATCTGTGTGTGTCACTATAAATGTCTACTCATTTTTTGTTTTTTAGGTTCTTATATTTTCCTTCTCTTCAGTTTAAAACACACACACACACACACACACACACACACACATATTAATTTACCTACTTTAAAATTGGTTACTGACATTTTGTAGTTACATCTAACAAGGGGAATTTTTTGGTGAAATATAAAATGCTTTCATATTAACTGAGGGTTCTGAGTGATTTCTCAACTGACATTGAGGTGACAGTGTCAAAGAAAATGTGGCTTGTTGGAAATAATAGTAGCCTGGCAAGTCATTCTAACATCACAATAAAAAAGATATTTGAGATTTATTGAGCTATTAAAATTTTTTGAGTCTAGTTTATCACCTATAAAGTGGAGATAATTGTCACTACACCTATCTTATAAGACTGTTATAAAGATGATAAAGATGAATACAGAAACATTTTTCTACATAATCAAGTAATGAAAAAAATATAAGGAAGGTACACATGTAAGAAATCCCCACTGTACTGAGACTCAGTTTACTGACTAAAATTTTAATTTATCATTAATGTATTAACAGTTAATGATTATTATCTTAAAATAATATTGTTAATCTTTTATCTAAACTTTTTGTCACAAAATAATTTAATTACACTAATTTATTTTTTAATATTATAAATTTAAAGTAATCAATATCATGGGGCTTCCTTGGTGGCTTAGCAGTGAAGAATCGCCTGCAATGCAGGAGAAATGAGTTTAGTCCTTGAGTCAGGAAGATCTCCTGGAGAAGGAAATAGCAACCCACTCCAATATATTTGCCTGGGAAATCCCATAGACAGAGGAGACTGGCAGGCTACAGACGAAGCACCTGCAAATGAGTCAGACACAACTTAGTGACTAAACAACATCAATATCATATTAATTTAATACATCAATATTAATAGATAGTAATAATATTACTCAAATATTTCATTAAACTAGTTGTTTCTATTAAAAACCTAAGAATAAAATATTAGGTATATTACTATTCATATAAGGCAAATGAGTAAAAGTGGTAATATATTAATTGTTAATCTAAACAAAACAATTTAACTTTTAAGACAAATACAACACTTCATTAGGAGAGGAAGAGACAGACACTTCATTAGGAGGAGAAGAGGACCGTGGCAGATGACATGATTGGATGGCATCACTGACTTGATGGACATGAATTTGAGCAAGCTCCAGGAGTTGGTGATGGAGAGGGAAGCCTGGCATGCTGCAGTCCATTGGGTTGCAAAGAGTTGGACACGACTCAATGACTGAACAGAATTGAACATTTCATTATTGAACAGATGGCTAAGATAAATTGAAGGATCATAGAAAAATAAAATAGAATGAATAAATTTATTTTACAGGTATTTAAAAATCTAAATTTCAGACAGTGTCATCTGTACAAATACTATATTTGTAATAAAATAAAATATTCTTTAAAGATTTCAAGGAAATTTTAGTAGTAGTGGTTTTAGTTTTCCATGTTGTTATTTTAAGGTTTTCAATTTTGTTCTATTGATTTTTTTTCTTTTTAGACACAATTTGATAGTTTAAATTATATGTTCAAATATGCTAACCCTATAATTAAATTATAGGGTATCAATAATTCTAGGGAGTTATACTGTCAATTCACAGAGACACATAAACTCCCTTGATGCTGAACATGTACTCTGTAGTTTGCTCTTTCTCAGTAATACCAAATATGAGGAGAAGATCAAGGAAAAGTGACTGAAGTGACTTAGCACAGCACACACAGGAAACTTCAGTTCCCCAAACTTCAATATGTACACAAAATTAACCTCACTTATCTTAACCAATACTCTTGGGAAGTGGTTCATGGAGTGAGGTAATTTAGTGGGGATTAATGAGCTAGGAGGGCTTCCCAGGTGGCTCGTTGATAAAGAATCTGCCTGCCAATGCAGGAGACACAGGACACGAGAGTTTTATCCCTTGTGGTTTTTAATCCCTGGGTCAGGGAAATCCCCTGGAGTTGTTGTTGTTGCTTAGTCACTAAGTCGTGTCCAACTCTGTGAACCCATGAACTGCAGCACACCAGGCTTCCCTGTCCTTCACTATCTCCCACAGTTTGCTCAAATTCATGTCCACTGAATCAGTGATGCTATCTAACCATCTCCTCCTCTGTCATCCCTTCCCTTCCTACCTGCAATCTTTACCAGCATCAGGGTCTTTTCCAATGACTTGGCTGTTCACATCAGGTGGCCAGAGGACTGGAACTTCAGCTTCAGCATCAGTCCTTCCAATGAATATTGAGGTTTGAGTTCCTTTAGGATTGACTGGTTTGATCTTGCTGTCCAAGGGACTCTCAAGAGTCTTTTCCAGCACCACAATTCAAAAGCATCAATTCTTCAGGCATTCAGCCTTCTTTATGGTCCAATTCTGTCATCAGTACCTGAGTAGGAAATGGCAGCCTACACCAGTATTCTTGCCCTGGGAAATTCCATGGACAGAGGAGCCCAGTGGGCTCCAGTCTACAAGGTCGGGAAGAGTCAGACATGACTGAAGGACTGAGTATGAACACATTCAATGAGCTAGGAAGAGAGAAATCTTATAGACCAACAAAAATAAAAGAGGAGGGGCCATCTGTAATCTAACAAAACAAAATATATATAAACAAAATAAATATTTTCTCATAGTATTTTTCTATATATATATATTTTTTTTCTGAAACAGATTCTTTATATCACCCTGATTTCCACACCCATATATGATTAAATACTTCTGTGCCCCTATACATTCTTGTAAAACATGCTTTTTAATTATGATAGTTACAAAGGTTATTTAATTAAGCAATTTTGTATAATACATTTAGCTTATTTCAAAGTATTTGCTATCACAAGAAATACTATAAGGAACTACCTTTCATTCTTATTTCAGTTCAATTCAGTTCAGTCATTCAGTCGTGTCCAACTCTTTGTGACCCCATGAACTGTAGCATGCCAGGTTTCCCTGTCCATCACCAACTCCTGGAGTTTACTCAAACTCATGTCCATCGAGTCGGTGATGCCATCCAGCCATCTCATCCTCTGTCATCCCCTTCTGCTTCTGCCCCCCAATCCCTCCCAGCATCAGAGTCTTTTCCAATGAGTCAACTCTTCATATGAGGTGGCCAAAGCATTGGAGTTTCAGCTTTAACATCAGTCCTTCCAGTGAACACCCAGGACTGATCTCCTTTAGAATGGACTGGTTGGATCTCCTTGCAGTCCAAGGGACTCTCAAGAGTTTTCTCCAACACTCTTTCAGTCCAAGGGACTCTCAAGAGTCTTCTCCAACACCACAGTTCAAAAGCATCAATTCTTCAGCACTCAGCTTTCTTCACAGTCCAACTCTCACACCCATGCATGACCAATGGAAAAACCATAGGCTTGACTAGATGGACCTTTATTGGGAAAGTAATGTTTCTGCTTTTTAATATGCTATCTAGGTTGGTCATAACTTTCCTTCCAAGGAGTAAGCATCTTTTAATTTCATGGCTGCAATGATTTTGGAGCCCAAAAAAATAAAGTCAGCCACTGTTTCCACTGTTTCCACTGTTTCCCCATCTATTTGCCATGAAGTGATGGGACCAGATGCCATGATCTTCGTTTTCTGAATGTTGAGCTTTAAGCCAACTTTTTCACTCTCCTCTTTCACTTTCATCAAGAGGCTTTTTAGTTCCTCTTCACTTTCTGCCATAAGGGTGGTATCATCTGCATATGTGAGGTTATTGATATTTCTCCTGACAATCTTGATTACAGCTTGTGCTTCATCCAGCCCAGCCTTTCTCATGATGTACTCTGGATAGAAGTTAAATAAGCAGGGTGACAATATACAGCCTTGACATACTCCTTTTCCAATTTGGAACCAGTCTGTTGTTCCATGTCCAGTTCTAACTGTTGCTTCCTGACCTGCATATAGGTTTCTCAAGAGGTAGGTCAGGTGGTCTGGTATTCCCATCTCTTTCAGAATTTTCCACACTTTATTATGATCCACACAGTCAAAGGCTTTGGCATAGTCAATAAAGCAGAAATAGATGTTTTTCTGGAACTCTCTTGCTTTTTCGATGATCCATCAGTTATCTAGCCTAAAATTTTTATTCATCACCTTGCATGACTTGATACTAGATTTTCATCAGAGTACAACAGAATTAGTCTCATTACACTATCATCAGTTCAGTTCAGTCACTCAGTCGTGTCCAACTCCTTGTGATCCCATGAACCACAGCATGCCAGGCCTCCCTGTCCATCACAAACTCCCAGAGTCCACCAAAACCCATGTCCATTGTGTCAATGATGCCATCCAAACATCTCATCCTCTGTCGTTCCCCTCTCCTCCTTCTCTCAATCTTTCCCAGCATCAGGGTCCTTTCAAATGAGTCAGCTCTCTGCATCAGGTGGCCAAAATACTGCAGTTTCAGCTTCAACGTCAGTCCTTCCAATGAACATCCAGGACTGATATCCTTTAGGATGGACCTCCTTGCAGTCCAAGGGACTCTCATGAGTCTTCTCCAACACCACAGTTCAAAAGCATCAATTCTTCAGCGTTCAGCTTTCTTTATAGTCCAACTCTCACATCCATACATGACTACTGGAAAAACCATAGCCTTGACTAGACGAACCTTTGTTGGCAAAGTAATGTCTCCGCTTTTTAATATGCTATCTAGATTGGTCATAACTTTCCTTCCAAGGAGTAAGTGTCTTTTAATTTCATGGCTGCAGTCACCATCTGCAGTGATTTTGGAGCCCAGAAAAATAAAGTCAGCCACTGTTTCCCCATCTGTTTGCCATGAAGTGATGGGACTGGATGCCATGATCTTAGTTTTCTGAATGTGAGCTGTCCTTAGTTTTCTGAAAGTTGACACTATCGTCATGGAACATTATATAACAAAGAGTGGAGTGATTATCCATAATGTATATATGCTTTATTTACAAGAAAGGCCTCTGAATATTAGATTGGTGCAAATGTAGTTACAGTTTATCCATTGTTGAAATTTGTTGTTTGATATGGAATACATTCTCAATAAATGTGCTTGTGTTATTCATCATTTAATTCACATATCTCACTTTTAGGTTTTTTTTTTTTTGCTAATAATATTACTCATGGTTTATTTTATATTAATTGTTATTTTAAACTATGAAAATGATGTTAAACAAAAAGAAAATTTTAGTAATTTTCTTGAGTTCAAAATGTGTCGTAAAGCAGTAGAGACAACTTGCTACACCAACAATGCTTTTGACCCCAAACAAACATACAGGTCAAGAAGTTTTGAGAAGGAGGCAACCTTGAACATGAGGAGCACAGTGGCCGGCCATCAGAAGGTGACAATGACCAACTGAGAGCAGTCATCAAAGCTGATCCTCTTACAAGTACGTGAGAAGTTGCTGAGGAACTCAACGCCAACCATTCTATGGTCGTTCAGCATTTGAAGCAAATTGGGGGGGTTAAAAGGCTCAGTTAGTGGATGTCTCATGAGCTGACTACAAATAAAAAAAAATCATTGTTTTGAAGTGTCATCTTCTCATATTCTGTACAACAACTAACCATTACTCGATCAGATTGTGACATGCGACTAAAAGTGGATTGTATACAACAGTTGGCGATGACCAACTCAGTGGTTGGACCAAGAAGAAGCTCCAAAGCACATTGCAAAGTCAAACTTTTATCCCAAAAAAGTCATGATCACTGTTTGGTGGTCTGCTGTCAGGGTGACCCACTACAGCTTTCTGAATCCTGGCAAAACCATCACATCTGAGAAGTATGCTCAGCAAATCAATGCAATGTACTGACAACTACAATGCCTGCAGCCAGTATTGGTCAACAGAATGGGCCCAATTCTTCTCCATGACAACACCTGACTGTACGTCACACAACCAATGCTTCAAAAATTGAGAGAATTGTGCTGTGAAGTTTTGCCTCATCTGCCATACTCATTTAGTCCAGTTGCTCAGTCACCTGAATTGCCATATTCATCTGACCTCTCAGCAACTGACTACCACTTCTTCAAGCATTTCGACAACGTTTTGCAGAGAAAATCCTTCCACAACCAACAGGAGACAGAAAATGCTTTGCAAGAGTTCATTGAATCCACAAGCACAGATTTTTATGCTACAAGAATAAACAAGCTTAATTCTCATTGGCAAAAATGTGTTGATTGTAACTGTTCCTGTTTTGATTAATAAAGATGTGTTTGATCCTAGTTATAATGATTTAAAATTAATGGTCTGAAACTGCAATTACTTTTGCACCAAACTAATACCTTGTGAAGTGAAAGTGAAGTGAAAGTCCCTCAGTCGTGTCCAACTCTGTGATCTCATGGACTATACAGTCCATGGAATTCTCCAGGCCAGAATATTGAAGTGGGTAGCCTTTCCCTTCTCCAGAGGATCTTCCCAACTCAGGGATTGAACCCAGGTCTCTCTCATTGCAGGCAGATTATTTATCAGCTGAGCCAAAAGGGAAGCTCAAAACTTAGTCCCAGAGGCTGTGGTGGTGGTGGTTTAGTTGCTAAGTCGTGTCTGACTGATTGCGACCCCATGGGCTCCTCTGTCCATGGGATTCTCCAGGAAAGAATACTGGAGTGGATTGCCATTTCCTTCTCCAGGGGATTTTCCCAACCCAGAAATCAAACCTGAGTCTCCTGAATTGCAGGCAGATTCTTTACCAACTGAGCTATGAGGGAAACCCAGACAAAAAAAAAAAAAAAAAGTGAAAGACACTCAGTCCTGTCCCACTCTTTTTAACCCCAAGAACTATACAAGTCCATGGAGTTTTCCATGCCAGAATACTAGAGTAGGTTGCTTTTTCCCTTCTCCAGCGTATCTTCCCAACCCAGGAATCAAACCAAGGTCTCCTACATTGCATGTGGATTCTTTACCAAATGAGCTATGGATTTCTCCAGGGCAGTATACTGGAGTGAGTAGCCTTTCCCTTCTCCAGGGGATTTTCCCAACCCAGGGATTGAACCTAAGTCCCCTGCATTGCAGGTGGATTCTTTACCAGCTGAGCTATCAGGGAAGCCTAGTAACTTCTAGCTATATTCAAATATCAAAAAGACTACCAGAGGATAACCAAATGCCATTTTTAACTAAATTAAATGAGTAATAGGCAATTTTACAGAGTATTGGAGAAATTAATTATAATACATATTTCATACTTAAAAGAGAGTTTTTAAAATCTCATAAATTAATAAGTATTAGCCTACTTTACATAATTACTATGAGCATCAGAGTAGTATTTAACCATTTGTTAGTTTTGTTACAAAAGTTCTCATTTGATTATGCATTCCTGAGAATTATTTAATTTAATGTTTTTATCCTGTTTGTAATTTATGTTAAAACATTATTCTCTATACATTAAACACTAGGTTGAAACTTTTATTTTGTAAATGAGAAATAATCTTTCCATCATTTGGAAGTTCAGTTCAGACTCTTATTTTAGCTATGATTGCATAGTTTAAAAGATTCTGAGATATAAACCACAGAGTATATATTTAGCACAATAATTTTGCCTATTTTCTCTTTAGTACAGACTGATTTATAAATTTTATTATTTACTTTATTAATATGATGCTTTGTTACAGTACTTTATAAAAGTATCACTTATACATTATTAGCAGATTTCATCCAGTATAAAAATAATTCACACTCTAATGAACATACATGTTTTTAAACATTTTCATCTTTGGCAACCATTCCTAAAATATTTATTTGTTTTAGAAACACTTAAATGTACTGGCATTTTTCAAGCCTTTACTTTTTTTTTTTTTTTTTTTGCCTTGAATTGTCCCATTTATGTGACCTTCTATTAGCCTTTGAAAATACACTGTTGACACTCAGTTCACCACTGAGTTCCAATTTTTGATACACAGAGAAAACTCTAGGAGTTCATTTAGATGACAGAGAGAAACATGTTCTTTTTTGTTCACTGAATGTCACTTTAAGAACATAATAAGGGGAATGTCGTTTTCACAATGTCCCTGGGTTCTTAAGAATTCTGTGTTCAGCTAAATCTAGCAAAAATCAGAAGACTAGATAGCTGATTTCTCCAACTTTACTCAAATGCACCAAGTAAATTTTGCATATTACATTTCTTCAGTATCAACTGCTAGCTTTCTGAAGTGTGCAATTACTGAATTCATGCATTTTCAGATCAACTGTAATTAACTTCTCTTAAGATTCCTATTTACTTATTTTTATTTCCATAATATTCTATTAAAATATAGTCTATAGTTAGAGATAGACCATTAACCTAATCAAAATAATTAGAAAACAATCATTTATACAGACTTCATTCCTCAAGAACAAACTATATGTTGAAATGTTGGCTAAGAAAACATTTCAATAATACTTAATAATCTCCATACTTTCTTATAATTAATGAAGTTAACTGAATTTCTTCTCCAGTTTGGGTCAGTTTGCAATCAAATTGGATTTGAAATAGCCTTCTATAGTCAAACCCTGTATAATATCTGACCTAAGGTGTCCTTATAAAAAAATGCCTATGGACAACAGTTTTGAGATTACATGTGGTCAATATGCAATCTTTGTAGCACTAAGAGAAAGGTTCTTCCTCAGCAGTGAACTGGTGAGGTGAATAATTCAAGTAAGAACTGACATTGCTGGAGGCCAAATTGCTGAAATATTTCTCGATTAGAATTATAAGAGCATGAGGGATTTTGGGAGAGCAAATAAAGGTCATTTGGTCCATCAAGGCATATACTTTTTAGTACTCCATTTCCCCAAGGATGGCATCTAATTGTTTCTTGAATGACATTCCTGCTTTTTGCCTCAACAACTTTGCCTGCAGGCTCTTCTAAAGCATTTACTATTCTCTACATGAAAAGGTACTTTCTGAAATATGTGCCGAATTTATTTTTTAATTTCCATTTATGACTTCCTGTCCTATAATCTGTGTTGAAATGGAAATAATAATTTGGGTTGACATTATCTGTGGCAGTTAAGACTTTATATGCTTCAAATCAGACAGCTCCAACCCTGTCCTTAACATTATATGCCCAGATTTATGGTCGTAACAACCAGCACTGCATAGCAAACAGTGGTAGGGGTTCCAGTTAGGGCACTTAATATTTCTAAAATTCATAACCTCTCAAGTATATATTTTTCTCTGCATAATAGGGACTTATACCAAAAAGTCTAAAAAGTTAAATTCACTGATGTATATTCCTTGTCACTTGTTTATATATATGAATATGTATTATACATACACACATAGATATGCATATCTACACTAGTATATATATGTTTGTGGGTATATGTGTGCATGATATATATATATATATATAAAAACACACACACACAGACACACACAGTTGTGTATATATATTGTGTCTATATATATATATATAAAACATCCCCTGATTTTCTCCCAGAAGTTTAGTAATGAGAAAAGAGACTAGAACTTTAGTGCTATTATCTAAACAGATATTTAATTCTGGATTTTTTTCTTACCCAAGATCAAATAATGATTTTATTGCCTTTGACTAAATCTTCACAAAATATAAATTGTATAATTAAAATTCTCACAGTTTTAGAAATATGCATGTAAAATGCATTATATTTTGAAGTAAATTGAGTGTAAATTAGAGTAATAACTATTTTATAGAAACAAAAAATTCTGAAAACTTACATTTAGTGTGTTTCTAAACATTAACTAACAACATTTTTGTTTTTGTAAATATTAAGAGAAGATCATTGCTTACCCAATATACACCTCCCTCTTAACATTAACTACATTTTAGAAAATCAACCATTCTGTTTCACTGATACCTTTGTTAGGTCAAGCATTATCATCAAACCTCCGGTACAATGATGCTTATATCTGAAATGACCAGGTTAAGTCATTTAATTAAACTAAACATCTCCTGATATTATACTGGCTACAATGATTGGTTTCAGTTGATCCAATAAGACCAAAGGTCAGATTTTGTTCCAACTTGTGGAAAACAATTGTTTGTTTAACATGTAGCTTATAAATGGTGATAGCATATTGCCAATCCTAAAGGAACCCAGGGCACAGCTCACACATGTATGAGCGAGCCAGAGACCCTCTCAAAGTGGAAAATGGAGCCCTGAAGCCCAGTATAAATGTCCATTTGTCATTTACATGACCAGTAAGATTTTATATTGTTTTTTAAAAAAATCTAGTGGCATTTCAATTGCAAAGGAAAGCACTCAAGCTGATAATTTAAATTTCATTTTTAAATTAAACTGTGCCACTTTTGCTCCTCTGGTTGTTACATATTTTTTTATGTGCTTCCTGTTTGCATCTGGATATCATTAATTGCCATCACTCTACCTAATGACATGTTTTGAAGGATCACCATAAAATCATTAGGAATAATTAGATACTACCCTAACAACAATGTATGGGCAAAGCACACACACGCAAATCATGCACTAATCCTGACCTTTTTTTTTTTTTTAAATTGTACAGGATGTTCAATATCAACCCAGTTATCCCAAATAAACTTATCTGTGGGATTGACTGTTCTTTTAGAATATACTGGAACAGAATGTCAGTTTAGACTTCTCACTTATATGTTACTTCCGATGTAGGACATAGGTGAAGAAAACTTTCGCTTTTTATTATCAGAGATCTGGTCATTAGTTTTTTCTTGTCACAAGAGGAGGAGAAATTTTCTATGATCATAAGAGATACTTTAATCATAAAGGAAGGGGAAAGTTATGAAAAGTGTTTTTTTTTTTTTTCTTTCATCACAAGAGCAGCAGGACTCCTCCTTTATCACGAGCAAAGTGAATTTCTTTTCCCATATCTCCTTTTGAAACAAGTTTTGGAATAAGAAGGTCATGAAGTTTAGGAAGGAAGACTGTGATTCTGAGACTGTTTAGAAATTCCATGCCTATTTTCTAAGGTGGAATAGTGGTTTGAATCTTTAAGATTGCTTATTTCAACTATAAAAATCTACTTAACATCTTAATCCCCAATGGTCAAGTCATTTAAAAAAGTGAAAAAGACAGTGATTCATAAATTCATTTACCCACTCTTGTTTTCTTTTGAGTTCAGCAGGGTACTCTAAGGGGACTTGAATACTAGAGCCAGGATATTCTAAAACCTTAAAACGTGATATGTACAGTGTAAACTAACATAGGACATCAGAGTAAAAAAAGGTGCTTCTGAAAATTAATCAGCAGTCATTGGTCTGAAATGACAAGTGAGAATTGACTTCTTAGTAGATAAATTATACTTTATAACTGTTATCACACTGCATGAACTATGCAGACAATCCAACTGTGATCAATTTTATTCTACTCCTTAATATGGCACATCAGTAATTTTTTGAAACTAAAATAATAATAATAGTAATATGACTTACTCCATCCTTTCATTACAAATTATGCTATTTCTGTGAATAAATATAGAAAGGGCTTCCCTGGTGGCTCAGACAGCAAAAAATCTGCCTGCAATGCGGAAGACCCAGGTTCCATTCCTGTGTCAGGAAAACCCCTGAAAAAGGAATGATAACCCACTCCAATATTCTTGCCTGGAGAATGCCATGGACAGAGGAGCCTGGCAGACTACAGTCTGTGGTGTTGCAGAGTTGGACATGACTGAGCCACTAACACATTCACTTTTAGAAAGAAAAGAACTGTAAATTCAGTAAATTTGCATCATACTAATTATTTTAATACATAAAGGCATTAACCTTTCACTTTCAAAATATTTTAAAATGCATTTTTGCTGTACAAATAAAGCATAGAGTAGAAATAAACATGCACAGTTCTGAAAGTTTTAAATATTGTATATAGTATTCAACTGTTTTCAATGGCTGAGTGTCAGCATAAAGACACTTTATTTGCTAATATGTTTGTAAAAGCCTAACATTATAAGTGTAATAAGAGAATTATATATATTCCTGCTTTTAATAATTCAATCTAAGCAGTCAGTTTATATTATTTGAAGTAAATGATGATATATTTGCTTTTTTAGGTGATAATTAGTTCAGCACAACTATACATTCCTAATTTACAATGAAATATAAAGAACTTTGCTATAAAATGAGGTTTCGGCTCACCACATACCACAGTTATTCGCATAAATGACACCAGATTTCTAAAGCAAATAATTATCTCTGAGTAAATTGTACATTGGCTTGACACTGCCTCCCACAGAAGCTTGCATATCTCTCATCAATCTCTTCCTTTTCCCTGGTCTATTCCCTTTCAACGAACACATTTAACAGCTGTGGATACAAACAAGGCACATTTGGCAAAGTAGGAACCAGATGCCAAAGTCTGAATTGTACGTTCTATTCAAAGCACTGGGGCCCGTGGCTAACTCCTTGGTGTCACCTCTGTTGGCTCCTTTCTCAAATGAATACTGGCAGGCCTCAGAGATGCATCTGGAGATATTGTTGAGGTCATGCAGCTGTGGTCTGGCCTTGGCTACCTTATGAGATTGCAATCATTTTGAAGTGGTTTCCTGTTTCTCAGAGTATTCTGGTAGAAAGTCATTTTCAGATCAGTGTATACACTGTTTTGAAATATTACTGATGCTCATTGAAAATAAAATCCCCAAATTTAAGAACTTCAATATCTTGCTGAGAACAAAACATTACTATCTGAAACAGTTAAGACACATCATTCCAAAGGTGTTTGAACAGTGTAAAGTACAAATTAATATTATGACCTGCATATGAATGGCATCACCGACTCAATGGACATGAGTTTGAGTAAACTCTGGGAGTTGGTGATGGACTGGGAGGCCTGGTGTGCTGCGATTCATGGAGTCTCAAAGAGTCGGACACAACTGAGCGACTAAACTGAACTGAACTGAATAAATTATTTAAGTTACCTGGGCAAGGGGTCAGCATCTTATCATAGCTCAGATTTTCTTATATCTAAGGTCAGCTTGCATGTATAGCCTTTATTTGGAGGTTAATCTCGGAGCAGAAGGAAGGAGTCAAGAGTTGTGTGTATAGAAGAGGTGGGAAATCAAACAATAAGGTAGGCAATTCCTGATTAGTGGTGGATCCCCCAGTAATTTCTGAAGACCCTTTTGAAGTATTTCAGAGATGCTTCTCTGAGAGTGGGAAAAAAAAAAAGGCATTGGTTTTCACTCCCCAGTGAACAAAAATAATTTCCTACCCTCTCCTACCATCCTGGAACTTAGGTATTGTGCATGTGAAAGTGTTGATCAGATTCCTACAGCCTTCCTTATTTTGTGGAATGGGAGAAGAAAGCAGTATTTTATATGGCATGGACATATATGAAGGCACTTTCAAATCACAACCAAAGTGAAGTAGCTGGTTTCTGAAGTCAAAGGTGGGCATATGAGGTTTAAAGTGGTAAATAAGCAGTAAAACACACAGATTTTAATTTAATGTTCATTAATAAAAAATTTGGACCAGAAATCATACAGAAATAGCTCATAGTTGACAAAAATATTTCTTTAAAAATTGTTATTAATCAAAGTACATTTAGATTGCCTTAATTTATTTAAGACTATATATATAGATTAAGGAGCTTCCCTAGTGGCTCAGTGACAAAAGTCTGTCCACAATGCAGGAGGCGCTGGAGAAGCAGCTTTGATCTCTGAGTGGGGAAGATCCCCTGGAGAAGGAAACGGCAACTTACTCCAGTATTCTTGCTTGGAGAATGCCATGGACAGAGGAGCCTAGTGGGCTACAATCCATTGGGTTGCAAAGAGATGGACACTACTGAAGCGACTGAGCATGCATGCATGTATCAAGGATCAACCTTAGCTCTTTAAGTATATTGTTACTGTATTTCTCAGAATAACTCTAAGAGTAGACATTCTTATCATTATTATTCCATTTTACAGTTGAGAAAACTAAGAATACTAAAAAGTAAGGCAGTTTTCTCAGTATCTACTCACATGATCAATTTCTTATGGCTTTCCCAAGAAGACCTAAAAATTAAACCACAGCAAAATCAAACAAACGAAAAAAAAAATATTCATTTGTTTCTACATGAATGATGGGTGCTGCTAACTCACTGGAAAAGGAAGAATGAAGAAAAAATAGACAAAAATAAAGGAAATAGATCATCAATATTACAACCTGCCATAACTTTATATGTCAGAGAATAACTGATTTATACAAACTATATCTTTAGGATTTCATTACATGTAAGTTTGGAAGCAAGAAAAGAACACAACTGACATTAAATATGCATTGATTTTGCATAGATAATTTGATTTATCTAATATGGTGGCATGTAGTATAAATTAAGGAGGAGTGTATAGAAGAAGGCTAACAGTTATCTTAGTCCAAGAGAAAGTAGAATTTGCAGAGGGGAAATCAACTAGCTCTACAGAGGATATCCTAGCCAGCTATGTTAGGGTTTGTGTGACTTGAAAAACTGAATGATGGAAATAAGAGAAACAAGATAGCTAAAGTCAAATATGAGTTGGTGGGAATCAAGATTTGTAAAAGACATGATTGCAAAGATTTATTGACAAAAGAATTTATAAAATATATGCTGTTGCTGCTGCTGCTGCTAAGTCGCTTCAGTCATGTCTGACTCTATGCGACCCCATCAATGTCAGCCCATCAGGTTCCTCTGTCCCTGGGATTCTCCAGGCCAGAACACTGGAGTGGGTTGCTATTTCCTTCTCAAGAAAATATATGAATATACATAATTTTAGTATGGTTCTTAGAGATCCAAGACTTATTTAGAGTAATAGAGACATTATA
This sequence comes from Bos indicus, assembly GCF_029378745.1. Taxonomy (NCBI): domain Eukaryota; kingdom Metazoa; phylum Chordata; class Mammalia; order Artiodactyla; family Bovidae; genus Bos; species Bos indicus. The sequence continues at coordinate 32,059,116 of NC_091760.1, read as the reverse complement.
TGAGAGTGAAAATTCCAGAGAAAATGTGTGATGCACACTACTTTTATTATTTTAAATTTATGTTGCTATAATTAAATCATTTTGGATTTGTAAATGAATGAAGAAATGAATCAATAAAACTAGTAATGGGTAGAAAAAAATGAATGACTCTTAGAAAACACAGGAGGATACTATGTATTAACTAAGCCACCCACCCCACCACCCCCAACCACAGAAAAAAAGAAAAAGAGTGTAATGTTCATTATACTGCAAGCCTTTTGATGTTTTTCAAGTTAATGGTTAAAGAGAAAATAGTTAAGATGAGAAAGACCATGGTTATAAATAACATAGGAGACCCAGAGATGTTACTAATACAGAAAAGATAGTGGCATTGGCATCCAATCCTGTAGAAAACATCCAAAACATTATAGAAAACACTTCTTGATGTGAAGTAACTTGACCTCAAAAAATGATTCCATGACACAAAAGAAGGAGCACTGGAATATAAAAGATGAAGAAAGCATATTGAGGAATATAATGGAATACTCTATCAAGTTGATTTTATGCTAACTTAGGAAAAGTGCTTTGCATGATTAATCTTCAGAGATCAGATCAGATCAGACCAGTCGCTCAATCATGTCCGACTCTTTGCGACCCCATGAATCGCAGCACGCCAGGCCTCCCTGTCCATCACCAACTCCAGGAGTTCCCTGAGACTCACATCCATTGAGTCAGTGATGCCATCCAGCCATCTCATCCTCTGTCATCCACTTCTCCTCTTGCCCCCAATCTCTCCCAGCATCAGAGTCTTTTCCAATGAGTCATCTCTTCACATGAAGTGGCCAAAGTACTGGAGTTTCAGATTTAGCATCAGTCCTTCCAAAGAAATCCCAGGGCTGATCTTCAGAATGGACTGGTTGGATCTCTTTGCAGTCCAAGGGACCCTAAAGAGTCTTCTCCAACACCACAGTTCAAAAGCATCAGTTCTTCGGCACTCAGCCTTCTTCACAGTCCAACTCTCACATCCATACATGACCACAGGAAAAACCATAGCCTTGACTAGACGAACCTTTGTTGGCCAAGTAATGTCTCTGCTTTTGAATATGCTATCTAGGTTGGTCATAACTTTCCTTCCAAGGAGTAACTGTCTTTTAATTTCATGGCTGTAGTTACCATCTGCAGTGATTTTGGAGCCCAGAAAAATAAAGTCTGACACTGTTTCCACTTTTTCCCCATCTATTTCCCATGAAGTGATGGGACCAAATGCCATGATCTTTGTTTTCTGAATGTTGAGCTTTAAGTCAACTTTTTCACTCTCCACTTTCACTTTCATCAAGAGGCTTTTTAGTTGCTCTTCACTTTCTGCCATAAGGGTGGTGTCAGCTGCATATGTGAGGTTATTGATATTTCTCCCAGCAATCTTGATGCCAGCTTGTGTTTCTTCCAGTCCAGCGTTTCTCATGATGTACTCTGCATATACGTTAAATAAGCAGGGTGACAATATACAGCCTTGACATACTCCTTTTCCTATTTGGAACCAGTCTGTTGTTCCATGTCCAGTTCTAACTGTTGCTTCCTGACCTGCATACAGATTTCTCAATAAGCAGATCAGGTGGTCTGGTATTCCCATCTCTTTCAGAATTTTCCACAGTTTGTTGTGATCCACACAGTCAAAGGCTTTGGCATAGTCAATAAAGCAGAAATAGATGCTTTTCTGGAACTCTATTGCTTTTTCAATGATCCAGAGGATGTTGGCAATTTGATCTCTGCTTCCCCTGCCTTTTCTAAAACCAACTTGAACATCAGGAAGTTCATGGTTCACATATTGCTGAAGCCCGGCTTGGAGAATTTTGAGCATTACTTTACTAGCGTGTGAGATGAGTGCAATTGTGTGGTAGTTTGAGCCTTCTTTGGCATTGCCTTTGATTGAGATTGGAATGAAAACTGACCTTTTCCAGTCCTGTGACCACTGCTGAGTTTTCCAAATTTGCTGGCATATTGAGTGCAGCACTTTCACAGCATCATCTTTCAGGATTTGCAATAGCTCAACTGGAATTCTATCACCTCCACTAGCTTTGTTCACAGTGATGCTTTCTAAGGCCCACTTGACTTCACATTTGAGGATGTCTGGCTCTAGGTCAGTGATCACACCATCGTGATTATCTGGGTCGTGAAGATCTTTTTTGTACAGTTCTTCTGTGTATTCTTGCCATCTCTTCTTAATATCTTCTGCTTCTGTTAGGTCCATACCATTTCTGTCCTTTATCGAGCCCATCTTTGCATGACATGTTCCTTTGGTATCTCTGATTTTCTTGAAGAGATCTCTAGTCTTTCCCATTCTGTTGTTTTCCTCTGTTTCTTTGTATTGATCACTGAGGAAGGCTTTCTTATCTCTTCTTGCTATTCTTTGGAACTCTGCTTTCAGATGTTTATATCTTTCCTTTTCTGCTTTGCTTTTTGCTTCTCTTCTTTTCACAGCTATTTGTAAGGCCTCCCCAGGCAGCCATTGTGCTTTTCTGCATTTCTTTTCCATGGGGATGGTCTTGATCCCTGTCTCCTGTACAATGTCATGAACCTCATTCCTTAGTTCATCAGGCACTCTATCTATCAGATCTAGGCCCTTAAATCTATTTCTCACTTCCGCTGTATAATCATAAGGGATTTGAGTTAGGTCATACCTGAATGGCCTAGTGGTTTTCCCTCCTTTCTCCAATTTCAGTCTGAATTTGGCAATAAGGAGTTCATGGTCTGAGCCACAGTCAGCTCCTGGTCTTGTTTTTGCTCACTGTATAGAGCTTCTCCATCTTTGGCTGCAAAGAATATAATCAGTCTGATTTTGGTGTTGACCATCTGGTGATGTCCATGTGTAGAGTCTTCTCTTGTGTTGTTGGAAGAGGGTATTCTTTATGACCAGTGCATTTTCTTGTCAAAACTCTATTAGTCTTTGCCCTGCTTCATTGCGTATTCCAAGGCCAAATTTGCCTGTTACTCCAGGTGTTTCTTGACTTCCTCCTTTTGCATTCCAGTCCCCTATAATGAAAAGGACATCTTTTTTTGGGTGTTGGTTCTAAAAGGTCTAGTAGGTCTTCATAGAACCATTCAACTTCAGCTTCTTCAGCATTACTGGTTGGGGCCTAGACTTGGATTACTGTGGTATTGAATGGTTTGCCTTGGAAATGAACAGAGATCATTCTGTCTTTTTTGAGATTGCATCCAAGTACTGCATTTCGGACTCTTTTGTTGACCATGATGGCTACTCCATTTCTTCTGAAGGATTCCTGCCCACAGTAGCAGATATAATGGTTATCTGAGTTAAATTCACCCATTCCAGTCCATTTCAGTTCGCTGATTCCTAGAATGTTGACATTCACTCTTGCTATCTCGTTTGATCACTTCCAATTTGCCTTGAGTCATGGACCTGCCATTCCAGGTTCCTATGCAATATTGCTCTTTACAGCATCGGACCTTGCTTCTATCACCAGTCATATCCACAGCTGGGTATTCTTTTTGCTTTGGCTCCATCCCTTCATTCTTTCTGGAGTTATTTCTCCACTGATCTCCAGTAGCATATTGGGTACCTACTGACCTGGGGAGTTCCTCTTTCAGTATCCTCTCATTTTGCCTTTTCATACTGTTCATGGGGTTCTCAAGGCAAGAATACTGAAGTGGTTTGCCATTCCCTTCTCCAGTGGACCACATTCTCTCAGACCTCTCCACCATGACCTGCCCGTCTTGGGTGGCCCCATGGGCATGGCTTAGTTTCATTGAGTTCGACAAGGCTGTGGTCCTAGTGTGATTAGATTGACTAATTTTCTGTGAGTATGATTTCAGTGTGTTTGCCCTCTGATGCCCTCTTGCAACACTTACCGTCTTACTTGGGTTTCTCGTACCTTGGGCGTGGGGTATCTCTTCATGGCTGCTCCAGCAAAGCGTAGCCATTGCTCCTTACCTTGGACAAGGGGTATCTCCTCACCGCCACCCTTTCTGACCTTCAATGTGGGATAGCTCCTCTAGGCCCTCCTGCAACCACGCAGCCATGGCTCCTTGGACGTGGGGTCTGATTCATCTTCATATCTCCCCAAATGCATTGCAGGAATACTTGAATAAAGCAACTTCTTAATTAGAGCAAAATAATTTTATTGCAATTTATTAAAGTGAGAAAAATACATGAAACATTTAGAGGTACTTCCAAGAGATGCATGAAGTGTTAACACACTGAGACAAAGATTATACCTAAATAGGAGTAATATATTAAAATATAAGACAATATGCTAAGATTTACAGATGTTTTCCAGGTAAAATATGCATAGTCCTTCAGTTGTGAATGCAAAATTTTAACATAAACAAATGAAGTTAAGATATATAATCACTCGTTTAGTCCAATCTGCTAGGTAACATGACTACATGCATTTCAGTAGAGATTTTCAGTAAAAGTTAACAAAGAGGAAGCCATTCTATCTCCTATTGGAAAATGGTTTTGATGTTATATGACTTTTCTGTTAACGTCATCCAGTCTGAACTTAAAAATACTAAGGATTTCAGGACTCTGAGAAGTGTTAACAGGAAAGCATGAGTTATTTTTTTAACAATTGGAACAATAAAAACGTCTATTCTAAACTTGCTTTTAGGTTAATTAATATGCTGATATGACAGTAATATTTCATTTCTTTTTTATCATTAAGGAATTATTTTGAATATGAAACTACATTCTATTGATTGAGAAAATATATGAAAATTAAAGAAGTTGTTACATGAAAAAAACAAGATTGTCAGTTCAAGCCAGTAATTCTTAAGCTTAAAATTTCATTTTATTATACATGTAGGCAATATACTAAAGAAGCATGGCTTTTAGAAAATGTTACCACTAAATACCTTATTTAATACTTGAATTATAACTGTGAAATACCCTTGTTATTAAAAAAATTATTTGAACACCAGTGCACAATGAAGTAATGTCTGCAGGATGAAGAGTTTTTTATATTTTAATGACAAGATTTGTAGGTGGTTGCAAGCAATATTTTGGCAATTTTAAAATAGAAAACTTTTATCTTCTGAATACTAAATGGTCAAGAAGTAAACACTAAGGGATGAAAAAAAGAGCAGCAGATGGGGAGGACATAAAGCCAATCATATTTAAGGAGCTGATTAAATATGCACCGAAAGCTCTACCACAGCAGTTCTAAAATGGAGAGCAACTATGGTAATAAATACCACAGTTGATAGCTCCTAAGGACCCTGGAATATCAGGAAGCAGTAAGAGTGTAATGTTAGCACCTTAATAGGCAATTTATGAGTAATTCAAGGAAAGACTTTCTGTTTTTGGACTCGAGATTGAACACTGTTTAAAATGGAAAACAGTTGAGCAATGGTATTAATCTGTGCACTAACCACGTGTTCAGATAGGTTTTATGGGACTGAAATTGGCAACAGGTTAAAAATGGAAGATTATTGCATGTTAAATGTTTAGAAAATATAAAGGTGTGTTCCTCCAGGGAAAGGAAAATTGATTTGTGGAAAAATGAAGAGTTGCTGAACAAGTAGTGAGTCATTTCCACAGTTTCTTTATCAGTCTATCGTGGTAGAATTCAGACTTGTATTAAAAATTAAAGAAGCAAATATATAGCTGTGTACTTTACAAGATACATTGAAGGAAAGGAAATAATTTTCATCTAATAAAAGCCTCAAAACCACATTCCAAATAATTTCCTAGTACTTACCTTTGATGTAAAATAATTCATATATTGTGTAGGTTTTAAAATATGCATAATGTGATTTGCTTTTAGTTTGAGTCCTAGTATATTTCTGAGAAAAACATGGTAGGATATATGATTATAGTTAGATGAGATGGCTGATTTCATTGTTTAAGATACTTAATTTTTATAAATAAGTAAAGCAACAATTAAAATGTTTCTGTTTGTTAATTATTTAAAATAATTTTAGCATATTTATTATAACAGCATTCACTCAAAGTTCTTCTGGGAAATATCATTCAGAAGTCATACATTATTCAAATTGGTTGCACATCAGATGTTTTGAAGTATATTTTTTCAAGCTATTTATAATAATGTTACACATTCATACTCATCTACATAGATTGAACATCATATATGGAAATAAAACAATGTAATTGAAATTTAAACATTGTGATTGAAATAAACTTTGGGGAAAGTCAATTAAGAAAACATGTTCTGCCTCTTTTACTTAATACATACTAAACCTACAATATGTTAACTAAAAATTCTCTAGGAGTGGAATATTTGTCTATATACGAAGACTGAAAATCCTAGTTTACCTAGTCGTTCATTTTATGCTGAGTACAAAAGTAATCACAGATGACAGTCGATTTTAAACCTGGAAGCCTGTCAATACTTTTAAGTTAATCAGAAACTGTATAGTATTTTTAGACATTCTAGATTATAATGAGAATAAAATGATCACTATCCCCTCAATAAATACTGATATATTTGAACATCTATGCTTCTGAAACCTATATTGAATGTTATCTAGGAACTATGAAAATTTTCTAGCTTCCTGTAAATGCTTTAAAATAGATAATTAAAATTAAATATTAAAAATATATATGAGCTGGAAGATCATGAACAATGTTATCTTCACCTTAATAATTTAAATATTACTCTTAATGCTTTCAACTCGAGAAAAACATGGATGCAAATGACAGAGTTTCATGTTTAGTTTTTCCATTCCTTTATAGTTTTTCTTTACAGAAGAAAAAATAAGTAGAAACAAGAAAGTCCATTTTTTGTCATGGTTCTGTTAAAATATCAATGTATGACAATTTAGATAGCTTGATTGGACCTTGCCTTTCCCATTAGATAATCTAGATTTTTTAAAAAATTCTAAAATATAGACAATGTAATTAACCAGCTATGCTGGAGACAATTGCACCAATCTTAAAGGGGCATTATAGCATCGCAGATATTTAAATGAGACAGAGTAACTTCTTTTTAGTTAACCCCTATCAGAGAAAATGGAATATGTAGTTAGAAGTAAAATTTTGTTCTCTTTTTTAAATAACATAAAAGTGTCAAAATAATCTCTTATTTATGAGTGCTAATTCCCATACTACTGCCTTGAATTATTAGCACTAAAAATGTACTTGTCCCTTCCTCAAAAATTGTGTTTTTGTTTTCACAATGATTGTGGTGAGGATGTACTACTGGTGGTTAATTGTCTGCATTTTTATATTCTCTTCCATTATAGATAAGATACTGAGTGTACTTACCTGTGCTATTAATAGGTGCTTGTTGGTTATCTATTTTAAATATAACAGTGTATATTTCAATCCCAAACCCCTAATTTATCCCTCCCCACTATGTCCATGAGTCTACTTCTGTTTTGTAAATAAATTCATTTGTATGATATTTTTAGATTCCACATATACTTTGATAATCTCTAAGTTCATCCATGTTGCTGCAATGACATTATTCCATTCCATTGTATAATAAGTACTATTTTATTATAAATATTGACCTATACAAATGAAAGCTAGTACTTTAAAAATACATCTTTTGGAGTCTAAATTCCATAGGCATTCAATATTTATCATCATCTCTTGAGAAAACACATCACTAGGCTTTTTTTTTTTTTTACAAGTAGAAAGTATTTAGATGTTTGTCTTCTCATTTCCTTTCCTCTTTCTTTTTATTGCAGTTGCTCAACAAAATTTTATTCTAATTTTATCCTAAATATTACTTACTCTGGAAAGTCCTCTATTGATTATTCCATTATAATTCTCAGCCATGGATGTGTGAATAAAATAAAAATCGTTTTTGAAAGTTTAGATTATAAATAAGTTCCTACATGTTAAAATATTTTTCTGGGAAATTATTAGATTTTACTCAAAACAATATAAATATATTGAACACTTTGATATGCCATTTGAAGCATAAAGAATAATAATCTATTCAAAAAATAATTTCTTAATGAGATGAATGAATCTCTTTAATATATTGGATGATCTATCCATGGATTCAGAGAAGGTTATGGCACCCCACTCCAGTACTCTTGCCTGGAAAATCCCACGGACAGAGGAGCCTGGTAGGCTGCAGTCCATGGGGTAGCAAAGAGTCGAACACGACTGAGCAACTTCCCTTTCACTTTTCACTTTCATGCATTGTAGAAGGAAATGGCAGCCTACTCAAGTGTTCTTGCCTGGAGAATCCCAGGGATGGGGGAGCCTGGTGGGTTGCTGTCTATGGGGTCACACAGAGTCGGACATGACTGAAGTGACTTAGCAACATGACAGTGATATGATAAGATAATATTATCTTTCTATGTTTTATCTTATAGATTTAAGCACTGGGAAAATTTTATTTTATTAAAAAGCATATTGCATTCTGAGGAATTTTTGGAGGACACAATACTTTGAATTCTCTAAGAATTATATGACAAAAGCCACATTGTGGCTGATACTAAAAATAACTTTCAGTCATTTCCCATGCTACCAAAGTAATGCTCAAAATCCTTCAAGCTAGGCTTCAACAGTGCATGAGCCGAGAACTTCCAGATGGACAAGCTGAGTTTAGTAAAGTCAGAGGGACCAGAGATCAAATTGCCAGCATCCATTGGATCATAGAAAAAGCAAGGGTCCAGAAAAACATCTACTTCTGCTTTGTTGACTACACAAAAGCCTTTGACTGTGTGGATCACGAAAAAACTGGAAAATTCTTAAAGACATGGGAATACCAGACCACTTTATCTTCCTGCTGAAAAGCCTGTATGAAGGTCACAAAGCAATAATTATAAGCAGACATAGAACAACGAACTCATTCAAAACTAGTTAAGGAGTATGTCAAGGCTGTATTTAACTGCTTATTTAACTTATATTCAGAGTGCGTTGTTGCTCAGTCATGTAGCTTAGTTGCTCAGGACACTTTGAGAACCCATGCACTGTAGCCCGCCAGGCTCCTCTTCCCAAGGGACTCCCAAGGCAAGAATACTGGAGTGGGTAGCAATTCCCTTCTCCAGGGACCTTCCCAACGGAGGGAACAAACCCTGGTCTTCTGCACTGTGGGCGGAGTCTTCAGGGTCTGAGTTACCAAAGAAGCCCCTTTCTGCAGAGTACATCATGCTAAATGCCAGACTAGATGAACCACAAACTGGAATCAAGGTTCAGTTCAGTTTAGTCACTGAGACGTGTCCAGCTCTTTGTGATCCAATGAACCATAGCACACCAGGCCTCCCTGTCCATCATAAACTCCTGGAGTCCACCCAAACCCATGTCCATTGAACCGGTGATGCCATCCAACCATCTCATTCTCTGTCATCCCCTTCTCCTCTTGCCCTCAATCTTTCCCAGCATCAGAGTCTTTTCAAATGAGTCACCTCTTCGCATCAGGTGGCCAAAGTATTGGAGTTTCAGCTTTAACATCATTCCTTCCAATGAACACCCAGGACTGATCTCCTTTAGGATGAACTAGTTTGAGCTCCTTGCAGTCCAAGGGACTCTCAAGAGTCTTCTCCAACACCACAGTTCAAAAGAATCTATTCTTCGGCACTCAGGTTTCTTTATAGTCCTACTCTCACATCCATGACCACTGGAAAAACCACAGCCTTGACTAGATGGACCTTTGTTGGCAAAGTAATGTCTCTGCTTTTTAATATGCTGTCTAGGTTGGTCATAACTTTCCTTCCAAGGAGTAAGCTTCTTTAAATTTCATGGCTGCAACCACCATCTGCAGTGATTTTGGAACCAAAAAAAATAAAGTCAGCCACTGTTTCCACTGTTTCCCCATCTATTTGCCATGAAGTGATGGGACTGGGTGCCATGATCTTAGTTTTCTGAATGTTGAGCTTTAAGGTTACTGGGAGATGTATGAGGAGAATAAGGCATCTGCCTGCAATGCAGGAGATCAGGGTTTGATCCCTGGGTTGGAAAGATCCCCTGGATAAGGAAATGGCAACCCACTCCAGTACTCTTGCCTGGAAAATCCCATGGACAGAGGAGCCTGGTGGGCTACAGTCCATGGGATCACAAAGAGTCGGACACAACTGAGCAGCTTCACTTATCACTTATAACAGTAACCTCAGTTATGCAGATGATAGCACTCATCTGGTAAAAAAGTGAAGAGGAACTAAAGAGCCCCTTAATGAGAGTGAAGGAGGGGAGGGAAAAGCTGGCTTAAAACTCAACATTCAAAAACTAAGATCATGACAACCAGTCTCGTGACTTTATGGCAGACAGATGGGGAAAAAGTAGAAACAGCAGCAGATGTTATATTCTTGGGCTCCAAAATCACTGTGGATGGTGACTGCAGCCACAAATTTAAAAGACTCTTGCTCCTTGGGAGGAAAGCTATGACAAACCTAGACAGCATATTAAAAAGCAGAGGCATCACTTTGCCAACAAAGTTCCATATAGTCAATGCTATTGTTTTTCCAATAGTCACGTACAGATATGAGAGTTGAATCATAAAGCAGGCTGAGCAACACAGAAGCAATGCTTTCTATGTGATGTTGGAGAAGACTCTTGAGAGGTCTTTAGCGAGAGCTCAAACCAGTCAACCCTAAAGGAAATCAACCCTGGATATTCATTGGAAGGACTGATGCTGAAGCTGCCAAAGCTCTAATACTTTGGGCACCTAATGCGAAGAGCCAACTCATTGGAAAAGACCCTGATCCTGGGAAAGATTGAGCATTGAAGGAGAATGAGGTGACAGAGGATGAGATGGTTGGATGGTATCACGGATGCAGTGAATATGAGTTTGAGCAAACTCCAGGGATATACTGAAGGACAGGGAAGCATGTCATACTGCAGTCCATGGGGTCACAAAGATTTGTACATACCTTAGCGGCTAAACAACAACAACAAAATACATTTAAGCATTGCTTTAACTGTTTTGAATTTAAGTTTGAAAACCAAATAAATCACAAAATATTTGAAAATCCAGTCATTTAAGTCACTCACACTCACATTCACAGTTTCTGGGAAGTATACCGAAAAAGACTTTTCTTAGACTTATCAAGTGACTATTAATTTCATTTTGTTACTATTTCATTTTATTGGCACATTTTTAAAGAAGTCATACTCAAAAATGTTTCTGAAAATTTCAAGAAAAAAGTTATTTTTTGTATATTTTTGACTAACTTCAAAAGTGCAGATTTAGCTCTTTAGAATTATGGAAAGTGTTTGTCATATAATGTAATTTGCATTAATAATTAAATAAACCAGACTTATTTTTACTATTAATATTTCTCCCTTTGAAACATGTCTGTCTGGGTCTAGTTAGGGAAGATGATCTGATCACACATTATTTAAAATTGAAACTGCATTTCTAGATAGCTTGGTCTTTAGATTCCTTCTTTTATACTATACAGAATAATTATTATTTTATTTGTTATTAACTCTTGTATCATTAGGAACTAAAATGACACATGAGAACCTTAACTTCTAATTCAATAGAAATATTTCTTATACTCCCTGGTGGAGTGATTACTCCCTTGGTTACCAGTAAAACTTCTTAAATTAGGAAATCTCGTATTCGAGGTCAGACTTCTTAAACCCAGAGAGTCTCTTAAACCAACTGAGTCCAGTCTTTGAGGTCAGAGAATAAAATAAACATTTTACTAGTAGTTTTGGGTTGGAATAGTGATATATACCACCTCCAGTTCTCATTAGTTCCTGGACTCATTCATTCTGGCTCTAGGGGAAACAGCATATCCTCCACTGGTAGGATATAGGACTTAAAACCCAGCTCCTAGGTTTATGCTCACAGTAAGAGAAGCTAAGTACTGAGTAGGCTATTGAATAACTCTTAACACAGTTGCTATGGAAAGAGTTGTTATGAAGAAAGGCACCTATTAGTGGTGGCAGCCATGACAAAGATTTGGTTAAAGGAGACTATGGTCTTGAAATCTTGCCTAACCTATACTCTTGTCACCATGTCTACTTTGTCTAAAAATTCATGGCTGCATGTTATGAGATAATTAGTGACTCCCAAAAACTTATATGTTGAAGGCCTACCCTACAGTAGCCTCAGAATGTGACTTTATTTGGAGATAGGACCTACAAGGAGGCTGTTGTTCAGTCTCTAAGTCATGTCCAACTCTTTGTAACCCCATAGACTATAGTAGGCCTAGTCTTCAGCAGTACATGAACTGAGAACTTCCAGATATACAAACTGGGTTTCAAAGAGTCAGAGGAACCATAGGTCAAATTGCCAACATTCATTGGATCATAGAAAAAGCAAGGAAGTTCCAGAAAAACATCTACCTCTGCTTCATTGAATACACTAAAATCTTTAACTGTGTGGATCACAAAAAACTGGAAAATGCTTAAAGAGATGGGAGTACCAGACAACTTTACCTACAAAGAAATAATTAAGGTAAAGAAGGTCATATCAGTCAGTTCAGTTCAGTCACTCAGTCATGTCAAACTCTTTGCGACCCCATGAATTGCAGCTTGCCAGGCCTCCCTATCCATCACCAACTCCCAGAGTTCACTCAGACTCATATAGGTAGGCCATAATCTAATACGATCAGTGTTTTTTTGTTTGCTTGTTTTTTAGAAAACAAGATTTGAATATAGATAAACACAGAAAGTAAACCACAAGAATACAAAGAAAATAGATATTTCCAAGCCAAGGAACAGCTGAAGAAGAAATGATCCCAGATGACATCTTGATCTTGGACTTCCAGCCTCCAGAAATGAGAGAAAATGAATTTCAGTTGTTTAACTCTCCAAGTCTTTGGTGCTTTGTTATGGCAGCCTTAGATGACTGTTATACTGGGGGAGGAAGAGGTGACCTATATCCCCAGGTTGTCATTGTCCATTTGACTTTAAAAGTCATCTCCTAGGGAGCCTTCTCTTATATGCCCGCACATTCTCATACTCTGGGCTTGTTTTCAAAGATCTATCATTGTATCAGAACCCCTGATTCTGTAAACAATTATTGTGCTTTGGTTTCTTCTAACAAGGCACAGTTTCAAGTCAAGATTTATTTGACATAAAAGGAAGAATATTGCTCCGGAGTCCTCAGGAACATTTACTCTAAGTTTCCTATTCATATCACAATTTATTTTGGTTGTACAGGTAAAATTACACATCTGATTCATTCCTAGAGAATAGATGATCAATAAGCTACTAGATCAGAGCTTTTTAAATATCATTCTGACCTGATACCTATTACATTAACTTTCCCTTCTTGTTCTTCTCATTAAATTATCTTCTCCCTCCATAAGAGCCTAATCCAATGACAGCATCTCTCCTTTTATTAATACCATGTGCAAAAGATCTATTACAGTGATTTTCTAGAAATGCTGGTACAATCCTCAACTATATGATTCTCCAGTGTATTTCTCCTCGTGAAGTTTTTTTCTCTAGCCTTTTTTTTTTTTTAATACATGTTTGTGTATTAGTTGCTCAGTTATGTCCAACTCTTTGCAACCTCATGGACTGTAGCCCCCCAGGCTCCTCCCCCATGGAATTATCCAGGCAAGAATACTGTGGTGGTCTGCCATTTCCCTCTCCTTTGAATACATGTATGATGCTATATATTTTATAGGTTAAAAATGTGACAGTGTTTATATTGTCCTAAGTCTTTGAACCTTTTCTGTTACATCATACCAAGACAGGATAAGCTTTAGAAAAAATTGTCCTGAATGAGCCCAGAGGACCCCACAATTGGCTTAATGTTCTCCTACCCATGAGACAATGCAGCATGCACATAAGCACATGCCCATTTTAAACCATCCAATTTAGTTACTCATCATTGAGGTTTCTCCACTGATGATCACTGCATGAATTAATAAACTGCTTCTTTTTATTTTGTTGATTTGTGTTTTGTCAATCTAATATGCAGGGTCCTATCTGGAGAACCTCTGAGAGCAGAGGGAAAAAGTATTCCCTCCACTACAGAGGTAAAAGCAACAGTTAAATATATCTCAATGTTAAGTTCAAAATAGTTATGTTTTCTTTTCTTGGTATTAATATAATAGAGTTAGTATTCATTTCCACATATCTTTCCTATAATTTTATTGATTGTAGATATAGATATTGATATCTATTATAGACATCTGTATATCATATCTATCAGTCTGTCTATCTATCAGTCAAGTTGTTGGTATAATTTTTCTGAATTTGACTTTGTGATCAACTAGTCAAAAAATAGTTGACAAACCTAGAGAGAATGTTAAAGAGCAGAGACATTACTTTGCTGACAAAGGTCCATCTAGTCAAAGCTAAGGTTTTTCCAGTAGTCATGCATAGATGTGAGTGTTGAACCTTAAAGAAGGTTGAAGGTCAAGGCATTGATGCTTTTGAACTGTGGTGTTGGAGAAGACTTTTGAGAGTCCCTTGGACTGCAAGGAGATCAAACCAGTCAATCCTAAAGGAAATCAGTCCTAGATACTCATTGGAGAGACTCATGCTGAGGCTGAAGCTCCAATACTTTGGCCACCTGATGCAAAGAACTGACTCATTAGTAAAGACCCTGATGCTAGGAAAGATTAAAGGCAGGAGTAGAAGGGGATGACAGAGGATGAGATGGTTGGATGGCATCACCGACTCAAGGAAATGAGTTTGGGCAAACTTCGGGAGATGGTGAAGGACAGGAAGCCTAGCATGCTGCAGTCCATAGGGTTGGAAGGAGTCGGACACAACTGAGTGACTGAACATCAGTCAAGAAATGATAAGATCTGGTTCTAGTTCTACATGTAGACATTTTAGTGACATCATTACAATGTGTTTCCCAAAAAGACAAGAAAAACTTCACTGTATAGAAAGTGGTGCTTCACCCAGCTTGAGGAACTTTTGGGAGTTTGGGATACTGGATTTATTTGCATTTTCCTTATATCACCATTCCAATTCTACTTTTCACATATTTCTCAGTAATACTCTTCTTTTATTGCCTTCTCATCTTGGACTCCACATTCAGGAAGCTGTCAGTGAATTACTATACTGATATAAGTTATTAATCCTAAGCATCATGAAGATATAGAGCTAACATTGCACAATGGAGGCAGAAGAGAATATGTTTTCCATATTTATTTATTTAGGCTGTACCGTGCAGCTTGTGGTATCTTAGTTCGCTGACTAGGGGTCAGTCCTGTGCCCTTGACAGTGGAAGCTCAGTGGAGCCCTAACCACGAGACCTCCAGAGAGTTTCCAAGAATATGTTTTAAATATAGGTGATCCACTGGGGTTTCTCTTAGCCAACTCTAATTGTAAACGCTCTTACATGGCCTGCTAAAAATATGGGAATTAGTCTATGGTAGGTATGTTGCTCTTTCACCTACTTATTTCTTTAAGCAAGGATGTTCTGCCTAGTTTTAGAAAATGTAGTCCGCAGACAGCTTTTAGCTGTCAGTTCCTTCAGTGCTACTCAAATGTGTAGTCACTTTTCCCTGAGTTCCACTATTACAGAAGAAGCCTTCTTCTGATGGTCTGATGGCTGAATGAAGACAGGTACAGATACTGGGCCAATTTTTCCTCACAAATGATAACTTCAACAGGCAACTGTTACCTCAGAATGCATTGCCAGATTGGCCAAGACTTTATCAGGCTTTTATAGTGTTCTCCATCTGCCTAATCCTTCTTCTTCTTTCTTTCACAAGTATTGATCCTTAATATAAATCCCAGACCCCAAACTCTAACGTCTTTTCTGAAGAACTCAATCTGAAACACAGTAGACACTGATCCTTTGTTGAAGAGAGTCTGAGTCATTCCAGCCCCTCATAGTATCCAACAGGAAAGCTACTTAGACCAAGGAAATTACTAACTGGGGGTCTAGAATCTCTGGTTTAGGAAGGCAATGATGACTGCCAATCATGGCCCTGGGAACAACTGCAGCATAAAACGTACTGTAAATCATCTTACTAACAATCCTCTTACAATGTTTGTTTTCTACTATTGTAAAAAAAAGGTGACAGTAAAATTCCTTTTATACATATTCCCTCATGTGATCATTGATGAGAAACAAGTTCCAAGAAAGAAAAAACATTGGGTCAACTTGAAAGGTATTTGTGAGGGTTTCAGATTATAAGAGAAAAAATCAATGGCTTAATCTCTGTACTTAACTGTGACATTTTTCTAGTTTATAAATATTTAGTTTCACTTTGTAGTACATTTATTAATTCAGTATTACCTTGTCTACAAATTAATACAATTTGAGTGGCTCTAGGAACTATATTTCTCAAATGGTGCCCAAAGTAATTTATAACACTAGAGAAAAGTAGAAGTATGAGAAAGGTTTGGCAAATTAATGAGAGTCTTGATAGGAGTATTCTTGTGGACTATTTTCAATTTAGTAAGGTATTTCCAAGTTTATACTAATAAATAATTTCTATTTATTTAAAGTGTTGTTGAGAAAGAACAAAAGATACATAACATGCCTTTGTTTCTGGAAAAAAAAAATACATTCAGTAATTTCCTAGTGTAACACATGTCCAAAGAACACACTGATTATCTTTCAAGTGTGTTGTACTTCAAATGGCATGACCTTTAGCCTGTGAACCTGAAATGATCACTCTTTTGAACAGCATGGGCACTGATATCATGTTCTCCTACTTGAAGGCACATTAACCAGAATGATTCATCCATTCATTTCATTATTATTTATGCATGTGTGTGTTCAAACTTTTGTCAGTTGTTTCCTTCCCATTGACTATGACCCAGACAGTACTGTCAGTATGAATATTTTCATGAACAAAACAAAACAGAATGCAGTCACTTTGTTTCTGCTTTAAGTAAAGTCATTCTTGGTTTTGTTTTGTTATTTTATCAACAAAATGAATAAATATATGATTTATAAAAAAGAAGTTGATCCAACATCTTCATGCAGTTATTCTGTACATGAGTTTGTTTCAGTTTCAACCTCTGCTTATCCAAATATTAAACTCTTAAGTCTCTGGTCTTGTCACTGTGAATCATGAAATTATTTCATACTATAAACATCAGGAGGATGAAAACAGAAAACAACCGGTGAGAGTGAAATGCATTTGTACATCTAGTACACAGCCAGGGCAGTAAATCCAGATACAAATGTTTCCTGGTGGGAGGAAAGAGCATCCAAAGACAAAGACAGGGCTTCCCTGATGGCCCAGTGGTAAAGGATCCACCTACCAACACAGGAGACACAGGTTTGATCCCTGGTCTGGGAAGATTCCACATGCCGCAGAACAGCTAAACCTGAGCACCCCAACTTTTGAGCCCATGTGCTCCAGAGCTTGTGCTCCACAACAAGAAAAGCCATCACAGTGAAAAACCCATGCACTGCAACTAGAGAAAAGCCCACACGACAACTAAGAGCCAGCACAGCAATTAAATAAATAAACAAAACTATTAAACAAAACAGAAATAGGAGGTGGCAGACAGACTTTAAAGTGGCCCCGTGATCTCTACCTCTTACTGTTAATGAATTCATAAAATTATCACCTCCCTATGCTACCTGACCTAACTTCAAGCTTACACAGGACCATGATTAACCAACACTATGGCAAAGGACTACCTTAAGTACGATTCTGTCTTGCTAGAAGGTTCTTTCTAGTTTCCCTCTCTCTTCTTTGTTGGAAACAAGAAAGCTGTCATTAATCTTAAAGTCACAAAGAACTGAAGGCAGGCTTCCCTGGTGACTCAAACAGTAAAGAATCTGCCTTCCATTGTAGCAGATGAGGGTTCCATCCATGGATCGGGAAGATCCCCTGGAGAAGGGAATGGCAACGCACTCCGGTATTCTTGCCTGGAGAAGTTCATGGACAGACCCTGGTAGACTATGGTCCATGAAGTTGGAAAGAGTCAGACATGACTGGGCAACTAAGATACAGACACAACAGTCATAGGTGTGGCAAAAAAAAGTTTTCCTTGTCAACCCTACAGATGAGATGCCAAACCTGATGTCACCTGCTTTGCAATTATGTGAAAACCTCTGCAGAGAATACAGCTATGCCATGCCCGAACGCTGACCCAAAGAAACTGTTCAGTTCAGTTCAGTCTCTCAGTCATGTCCGAATCTTTGCAACCCCATGAATTGCAACACACCAGGCCTCCCTGTCCATCACCAACTCCCAGAGTTCACTCAGACTCATGTCCATTGAGTCAGTGATGCCATCCAGCCATCTCATCCTCTGTTGTCCCCTTCTCCTCCTGCCCCCAGTCCCTCCCAGCATCAGAGTCTTTTCCAATGAGACATCTCTTCTCATGAGGTGGCCAAAGTTCTGGAGTTTCAGCTGTAGCATCATTCCTTCCAAAGAAATCCCAGGGCTGATCTCCTTCAGAATGGACTGGTTGGATCTCCCTGCAGTCCAAGGGACTCTCAAGAGTCTTCTCCAACACCACAGTTCAAAAGCATCAATTCTTTGGTGCTCAGCTTTCTTCACAGTCCAACTCTCACATATATACATGATCACAGGAAAAACCATAGCCTTGACTAGACAGACCTTTTTGGCAAAGTAATGTCTCTGCTTTTTAATATGCTATCTATGTTGGTCATAACTTTTCTTCCAAGGAGTAAGCGTCTTTTAATTTCATGGCTGCAGCCACCATCTGCGGTGATTTTGGAGGCCAAAAAAATAAAGTCTGACACTGTTTCCACTGTTTCCCCATCTATTTCCCATGAAATGATGGGACCAGATGCCATGACCTTCGTTTTCTGAATGTTGAGCTTTAAGCCAACTTTTTCACTCTCCTCTTTCACCTTCATCAAGAGGCTTTTTAGTTCCTCTTCACTTTCTGCCATAAGGGTGGTATCATCTGCATATCTGAGGTTATTGATATTTCTCCCAGCAATCTTGATTCCAGCTTGTGCTTCTTCCAGCCAAGCGTTTCTCATGATGTACTCAGCATAGAAGTTAAATAAGCAGGGTGACAATATACAGCCTTGACATACTCCTTTTCCTATTTGGAACCAGTCTGTTGTTCCATGTTCAGTTCTAACTGTTGCTTCCTGACCTGCATACAAATTTCTCAAGAGGCAGGTCAGGTGGTCTGGTATTGCCATCTCTTTCAGAATTTTCCACAGTTTATTATGATCCACACAGTCAAAGGCTTTGGCATAGTCAATAAAGCAGAAATAGATGTTTTTCTGGAACTCTCTTGCTTTTTCCATGATCCAGCAGATGTTGGCAATTTGGTCTCTGGTTCCTCTGCCTTTTCTAAAACCAGCTTGAACATCTGGAAACTGTAATAATACATATTTGGGGGCTTTCATGGCACTTCACCTGCATTCCAATGCAAGGGATGTGGGTTCAATCCATGGTTGGGGAACTATGATCCCATATACCTTGGAACAACTAAGCCCATGCTCAGCAACTAGAGAAAAGCCCACATGCTGGAATGAGGACCCAGCTCAGCCAAACAATAAAAAGCTAAATTAAAAATGTTTGTCATGTGTGCTAAGTTGCTTTAGTCATGTCCAGCTCTTTGTGACCCTATAGACTGTAGCCTGCCAGGCTCCTCTGTACATGGGGATTATACAGGCAAGAATACTGGAATGGGTTGCTGGTCCCCTGGATCTTCCCAACCCAGGGATGGAACCCACGTCTCTTACATCTCCTTCATTGGCAGGTGAATTCTTTACCACTAGCACTATCTGGGAAGCCCAAATGCAAAACACATATGTGTTATTTTAAGACACTGATTTGGGGGTAGTTTGTTATATATGACAATTTCTGGGCTCTCACCAGACTAGCCACAAGGAAGAGAGAAAGAAAAGAGTAAATGAGACCTATTCTGTGCATTGAAATCTGAATCTAAGTAATGATTAGTAATAAGAAAAAAGAAATGCCTTCTCTCCAGGGCAGAAGTTTGCCCACAGAAGCAGTATCTCACCATTATAAACCTAAGTTGTTGTTCAGTTGCTCAGTCATGCCCAACTCTTTGCCACCCCATAGACTGCAGCACGCCAGGCTTCCCTGTCCTTCACCATCTCCCGGAGCTTGCTCAAACTCATGTTCATTGAGTCGATGATGTCATCCAACTATCTCATTCTCTGATGTACCCTTCTCCTCCTGCCTTCAATCTTTCCCAGCATCAGGGTCTTTTCCAGTGAGTTGGTTCTTCACACTAGGTAGCCAAAGCATTGTAGCTTTAGCCACAGCATCAGTCCTTCTAATGAATATTCAGGATTGATTTCCTTTAAGATTGACTGGTTTGATCTCCTTGCAGTCCAAGGGACTCTCAAGAGTCTTCTCCAACACCACAGCTCAAAAGCATTAATTCTTTGGCACTCAGTCTTCTTTATGGTCCAACTCTCAACATCCATATGTGACTACCAGAAAAATCACAGCTTTCACTAGATGGACCTTTATTGGAAAAGTGATATCTTTGCTTTTTAATACTCTGTCTAGGTTTGTCATAGCATTTTTTTCCAAGGAGCAAATGTCTTTTAATTTCAAGGCTGAAGTCATCATCTGCAGTGATTTTGGAGCCCAATAAAATAAAGTCTGTCACTATTTCCATTGTTTCTCCATCTATTTACCATGAAGTGATTTAACCAGATGCCATGATCCTCATTTTTTGAATGTTGAGCTTTAAGCCAGTTTTTTCCACTCTCCTCTTTCACCTTCATCAAGAGGCTCTTCAGTTTTTCTTCGCTTTCTGTCATAAGGGTGGTACCATCTGCATATCTGAGATTATTGACATTTCTCCCAGCAGTCCTGATTCCAGCTAGTGCTTCATCTAGCCTGGCAGTTCACATGATATACTTTGCATATGAGTTAAATAAGCAGGGTGACATTATACAGCCTTAATGTACTCCTTTCCAAATTTGGAGATAGTCCATTGTGTCCATGTCCAGTTCTAACTGTTGCTTCCTGACCTGCATACAGGTTTCTTAGGAGGCAGCTAAGGTTGTCTGATATTCCCATCTCTTTAAGAATTTCCCACAATTTGTTGTGATCCACACAGTCAAAGGCTTTAGTGTAGTCAATGAAGCAGAAGTAGATATTTTTTGGAAATCTCTTGCTTTTTCTGTGATCCAGCAGATGTTGGCAATTTGATCTCTGGTTCTTCTGCCCTTTCTAAATCCAGCTTGAACATCTGGAGGTTCTTGGTTCACGAACTGTTGAAGCCTGGCTTGGAGAATTTTGAGCTTTACTTTGCTAGCATGTGAAATGAGTGCAATAAACCTAAGTACACCATTCATATTCCTTCAAATGCTTAGATGGTTTTCTGTTTCTTTTTACAACAAAATCATCAGAAAGTTTCACAAAAACCTGTATGGAGCTCTCTTCCTACCTTATCAAGCAACCTTTGTACTTCAGCCACGTTTCTGAGAAAAACATTCATACTTGTCTCCCCACAAGATCTCACACTTCTAATGTCTAAGCTAGGTTCTCTTCACTTTGCCTAATAAAATTTTTACTGACTTTTTATACCTTTTAAGCAACCATGACTTTCTGACAGATACTTTTTTTTTACTTTAGAGACTAGGTCACATACTTTATTTTAACTTATTTGTCTCTATGATATCTCTACATGTTATCTCACTCTATAAAAATCTATTATTTCCTTACACATCCCAGAGGGTGAGGATGTGAGTGTAGAAGTTTAAAACATAAAAGAAGCAAAGTCTTGAAGACTATCTGCTCCAAGAATTTAAATATACAAGTATGATTGCTTATACTGGCTAAATATTCATTCTCAAGTACTAAATAATGATAAGGAGACCACTTTTCAGAATGACAAACAAATCTGAAGTCATTGGGAGAGTTGGAAGTGGTAAACTTCCAAAGACTTTTGGTAGCAACTCAAATATATTGATGTTTCACAATTCATTTAATGTGGCAATCAATATAGGCTTTTCAGTAGAAAAATATCTTAAATCAGTCATTCAAAATGTTTCAGGTTGCTTTAACATGTGTCAAGGACATTATATTCAAGGAAATATAAAACACATATTACAATAGTCTGGTTTTCTTATAGCATGCTGAACTATTACATGCTTAAAATACAGCATTTTTTGATAGCTACAGATTTGAATGATTCAGGGAAGTATTTTTCCCCCTGAGACTTGTGTTTTTCTTTTGTTTTTCTTAAGTGCATTTAATAAAAATGCTCTCTCCTTCATCTCACAAATACTTTTCAATATGTACTATATTCTAAGAATTATATTTTTAATTTAATTAGAGGTAATAATTTCACAATAATAGTATACCCACTGTGGTGAATGTCAAGTGTTAAGAAAACTCACTGAGAACTGTGACCTAAGAATATCACCACTGAGAAGTCATATTTCTCTTGACAGTGTATTCATTTTATAAAGCCTATTGACTAGCTACTATTTGCTACCTTTTTAAGCTGGAAAGAGTAGCTATTCCAACAGCTATGCCTTAAATAATTTTCTTTCCTTTTATATTCAGTTTAGGCTGAAGTGTATGGTTCTTCCTGACTTGATCTCGAAATATGCTGAAACAGCAGAAATCAGCATTTATTGAACATTTTCTGATCTCACCATGCAATAAAAGAATTCTTTTTAAGCAGACTGCTATATGTATTATTTATTTTTATATTTTATACTACCTTCCAGAAAAAAAAAAAAAATCTCCAATCATGTGTACCTGAAATTTTAAACAGGTAAAATACAAAAACAGCAAATAAAAATCAAGATGGGATGATGAATAAGGAAAAAGATATGTACTGAGGGAAAAAATAGATAAGAAATAAGATTAAAAGGAGGAAAATGTAGTCTTGAAATAAATGAGTGAATGTTTAGATTTTGTTCAAAAATACTTGTTAACATAGCCTACCTTTTGGCATTTTTGCAGAGCAAGTACATGGCTATTTTCAGATAATATATACAATAAATTCCAAAATAATCAGCATTTTTATATAATGTACAACATCCCTTTCAAGACTTTGTAATATTCATTATTTTTAGGTCTCTATTGTCCACATTTGAAAGATATGTGTACTGTTTCCAAAGTTCGTAATCAGACATGCTGCCCTGGCAGTCCTAGAATCCTATGATCTCTGAAGTTTTAAATTCCTGATAAGAAAACAGATTAAAAATGTTACAACTGTATTTATAAACACTATAGAAATATTTGGATCTAAATCTAGAAGATGTTTTCTTATTTCTGCCATAACAAATTACCACAGGTTTGATGACTTAATCTTTCCTTGAGGCTCAGAGTGTAAAGCGTCTGCCTGTAATACGGGAGACCTGGGTTCGATCCCTGGGTCAGGAAGATACCCTGGAGAAGGAAATGACAATCCATTCTGGTACTCTTGCCTGGAAAATCCCATGGACCGAGAAGCTTGGTAGGCTACAGTCCATGCAGTTGCAAAAGTCACACAGGACTGAGTGACTTCACTTTCACTTTGGTGACTTAAACAGTACTCTCAACAGTTTTCAGAAGTCCAGTGAACTCATGCTGGAACTCAGCTTAGTCTCCCAAGACTGAAATCAAGAGATCCACAGGACTGTGTTCCTTTCTGCAGGGTCTGGGGAAGAAAATGCTTCCCGATTACTGCAGATTATTATCAGATTTCAGTTAAGTGCTGTTGTGGGACTGAGGTCCTGAAATTACCTTACTGGTCATTGGCAGGGTGCCCTGAGTTTTGGGGGGCTGCCTTCATTCCCTGTGTGACAGCTGTCTTCATCTCAGAACTTCAAAGGTATGTCAGGTCCTTGAATACTTCATATCTCACTGATCTCTCTTTCAGCTTCATCTGGCCTCTGCCTCCTCTCCTGTACCATCTCTCAGACTGACCCTTCTGCCTCTAGCATTCATCTTTTAAGGACCTTTGTGGCTACTTAGAGGGCATGGAAAATCCAAGACAACCTGTTTAAAGTTCAGCTGATTCGCAAATTTTTTTCTAAATGCAAAATCCCTTTTGTTATGTAACTACTTTGTTCTAGGGATTAAGGTGTAGACATCTTCAAGGTGGGGCATTATTTGGCCTACACACATATATACCGTCATGAATATCATCTATGTGTATAGTATCTAGATATGTAGATAAAATATTCTAAACATCAGGCAAACAGCATTATTAGGCATTGTTTTTAAACCATAAGCAGATGTCACTGCTTTTAATGAAAATATTTTAAAGTGAAAATAGTTGCATTTAAAAAAAGTACTTGGCTATTATTAATTGCAATTTACTCCTGATTGTAAATCTGAGTTGAGTGCTTTTCTTTGCAGCCATGCAGAATCTTACTTATTGTCCTAAGAATCTTAGACTACTGCTATCAGCAATATGACTTTCTCCCAGAAAACTTTATACCTGCTCTCTAATAATTAATTTACTCATTTTAAAATACTTTCACTATGAATTTATTGAAAATATTACTCTAGATTACTAGACTGATATACAATGTAATGTTATGATTAATTTAATTGTAATAAACATTTAATATTCAAAATGTATGTAATCATTGAATGTGAACAAAATGCATGTAAAATATACATTTGCGATCCTAAGTATTGGAGACAACACAATAAAAAATTCTCTCAGTGAGATTACATTTTAGAATTATCAAAAACTGTAAATTAAAATACTAACAAAAGTTAATGGCTGAGAATTTTCAGAGACATTCATGAATATAATGTTATTTGATATAGGCCTTCAATAATGGATACAAGGGAAAATACACAAATGATATGAATGGGCATTCTTTGAATGGAATCTAAAATGTGGAGCTGCCAGAGTGTAATGTTTAAATTTGCCAACGATTAGAAAGTAGATTCAAGTGATATTTGGCAACTGAAACTTTAACCTCAGATCAGAGTATGTAAGCATTCTCTGTGCTTACTGTCACTCCTCTTTATAAAGTCTACCTACCAATTGGAGAAGGGAAAGGCTACGCACTCCAGTATTCTGGCTTAGAGAATTCCATGGACTGTATAGTCTATAGGGTCCCAAAGAGTCGGACACGACTGAGTGACTTTCACTTCACTTCACCAAGTGGAAGTATCTCCTCTGCCTCAGAAACCTATCTCTGTGTTCTTTCTTCTACCCTTACTACAACATTCAAGACCTTGCTCTTTACAACTTGCCTTCCTTTGTATCTGGTCATTGACTGCTCTCTGCAAGATACTCTTTTTCCTTTGATTTTCAAACATTTGGGAGTCCAGTACCTGCTTGTACCATCATCATCATCATGTGCCTGTTGTTGTTGTTCAGTTGCCACACTGTCTCGGATTCTTCTCAACCTCATGGACTGTAGCATGCCAGGCTTCCCTGTCCCTCACCATACCCCAGAGTTTTCTCAAACTCATGTCCATTGCATTGGTGATGCCATCCAACTATCTCAGTCTCATCCTCTGTTGCCCTCTTCTTCTGTCTTCAAAATCTTTCCCAGCATCAGAGTCTTTTCCAGTGATTCAGCTCTTTGCATCAGGTAGCCAATGTACTGGAGCTTCAGCTTTAGCATCAGTCCTTCCCATGAGTATTCTGGGTTGATTTCCTTTAGGATTGCCTGGTTGGATCTCCTTTCTGTCCAAGGGATTCTCAACAATCTTCCAGCATCACAGTTCAAAAGTATCAGTTCTTTGGTGCTCTGCCTTCTTCATGGTCCAGCCCTCACAACCATATGTGACTACTGGAAAGACCATATCCTTGACTATATGGACCTTTGTTAGCAAAGCAATGTCTTCATTTTTTAACACACTGTCTATGTTTGTCATAGCTTTCCTGCCAAGAAGCAGTTGTCTTCTAATTTAATGGCTGCAGTCTCCATTTGAAGTGAATTTAGAGCCCAAGAAGAGGAAATCTGTCACTGCTTTCCCCTTTTCCCCTTCTATTTGCCATGAAATGATGGGACTGGATGCCATGATCTTGGTTTTTTTAGTATTGAGTTTTAAACTGATCTTTTCACTCTCTTCCTTCACCCTCATCAAGAGGTTCTTTAGTTCCTCTTCGTTTTCTGCCATTAGAATGGTAACATCCGCATATCTGAGGTTGTTGATATTTCTTCCGGCAATCTTGATTCCAACTTGTAACTCATCCAGCCTGTCATGTCTCATGATGTGCTCTGCATATCAGAGTTTTGTCAGAACTCTCCATTATGACCCTCTGTCTTGAGTGGCCTGCAGGGCATGGCTCATTTCTTCATTGAGTTATGCAAGCCACTTCACCGCAACAATGCAGTGATCCATGAAGGGGCATGTGCGTATAAAAAGACTTTATTCACTGAGATCAAAATTATTTGATTTAAACTTTTTGATTATCCTAATTTGTATCACAATTTAAGGTGGTCACTCTCTGATTTTTCTATTCATTTGTTTCAATCCCATACTGAAATGATTTCTACAAATCTAAAGCTTTACTTGAAATCATTGTAATTCACTTTTGAACAAAAAGCTATGACCAAAGGTGTGCGAATTCATCTGATAGAAAGTATCTTTGCCTAAACCATCCAACACAGCAGGATTTGCAAGTGTGATGTTGCTCATAAAGGGGGCTTGCAAATGGAGGCAAGTGGTTGAAATTTATAACATAACAGTTAAACATTTCACCAGCTTGGCCAATTGACAGTGTACTTGATAAATGTTTAATGATGATGAATAATATTGGGTCTTGACTATTTTTTTCACTATCCAACACCACACTGAATTTTTGTTTGAGAGTGGAGCAGAGGAAAAAAAAAATTGTGAATGGGAAGAAAACAACTGAAAAATAATAATGTCCCTTTTTCAAAGAAGCCTTTTCTGACAAACCACAACACATTTTTAATAGATTGTTTCATAGTCAAGTGGCTTTTGTGCACAGGAAGGTATCCTTATAATTATTTTCTTGGTGAATACATTAATCTTATGAATTAATTCCATACCAAGTAACCAGTCATGAGATAATTTTTTAAATACAGTTTCATTTTATATGACAGGTTTATGATATATAAGACTTAATTATGGATTTTCATTTCTGAAATACAGTTCTTTCCCTGAACTGAGGTTTTTATATTTGCCTTCACAGTATTACCTGACCCATTGTGCTATATTCATGATACAATCATCTGATCTGTTTTTTAAATGCTTTATTATAATTAGAAGTATCATCTAGGCTCTCCTAGGGAATTGAAGATTTTCTGTGGAGTGATCTTTCTTCCAGGCATTTGGTTATTTTATCATTTTTGAAGACTTGTACTCTTTCTACTTCTTTCTACATAGACGAGTGGTCTACATATGAGAGGTAGTAACCAAAGCCAAAGGAAAGTGCCCCTCTTGGCACATTACTTTTTTTGTTTAAGATATTTAGGTTTACTAATATTTAACACTGCTCCTCTTTCCTACTTTCAAAGACTAAAATGCATAGACATATTTAAGCAGATTCTTCAGTCATTTAGAACTCCATCTTGATGCTCTTACAGGATACTTGCTTTCTGGCAACAACAAGATGTCCCAGATATAGCTAGTGTCTTTTCTGCCTCAAGTCATAGAAATGCTCTCCAAAGATTAATATTAGTTGTTTACAAATTGACATTGACTGATTCTTTTTAAGGTTATGTTATTAGCTCATAATAAAAACAAAAATATGCTTGCCAACTTGTATAATAATAATTATAGTAATAGGCAAGAAAAATATAAAAATCCTTTTTAGATCTCCTTTTGTGCTTTAGGCACACTCTAAATGCTTTTAAAATACATTCAGATTTTTAAATTTTTATTTATTTATTTTTTTGGCTGTGCTATTTGGCTTTCAGGATCTTAGTTCCCTGACCAGAGATTGAACCTTGGGCCATGGTAGTGAATGTGCAGAGCTCTACAATGAACCTCCAGGGAATTCCCAGGTACATTCACATTTAGATCTCGAAACAACCAATTAGGTAGTTTTAAAAGGGACTCAACAACTGCCTGAAAAAAGTTACTCAGTTAATTAAGGAAGAAACATCACAGTATTTATTGAACAGTGTTTCAGAAATTCCTAAAGTGTTTAGGAAGACTAAATTTAGTAATTACATTAAAAAACAATTTTTCTTAAATTTAAAATTCTGTACACTGATTGTGTTTGTATAGGATTTGAGAAGCTGATTCATTTAAAGCCTGAAATTAACTAACAATTAATATTTGAAAAATAAAAGACTCACACCCAGCTTCTAAAACTTTACTTTTCCCTTTGCAAGTCTCCCAGTACCACAAGTTATCATTACTTCCTTAAATAAATTATTAATTTTACCTAAATACCATTCAAACTTTTCAAAATATGAGCTACTGTGGGCAACTTTAGTCACCCCGCCACACACATACACACCCACACACAACACTAACACATCTCTATACCCAGGGTTCCAAATTTTACTCTTCCTTCATATTGAGAAGAAGGAAAAACTACTAGATTCAGAAACAAAGAAAGCAGGGAAGGGCTGAATTTGATTTTTGTTTTTAAATATAGTTGTTATTTATGTATTTATTTTGGCTGTTACTGGTCTTCCTTATCTCACAGGCTTTCTCTAGATGGGGGAGAACGAGCGCTTCTTTTTGTTGCGGTGCAGGGGCTCTAGGATGCGCAGCTTCCGTGGTTGCAGCACATGGGCTCAGTAGTTGCCGTGTCCTGGCTTACAGCACAGGCTCAGTAGTTGCTCCCCAGTATGTGGGATTTTCCTGGATCAGGGATTCACCCAGGTCTCCTGCACTGGCAGGCGGATTCTTTACCACTGAGCCCAAGCTCAAATGGTTAAGTATCCAGCTGTAATGCAGAAGACCTGGTTCAATCCCTGGGTTGGGAAGAGCCCCTGGAGAAGGGAATGGCAACCCACTCCAATACTCTTGCCTAGAGAATCTCATGGACAGAGGAGTCTGGCAGACTACAACCCATGGGGTCGCAAAGAGTCAGACACGACTGAGTGACTAAGCATACATGCACTAGGGAAGCCCAGAATTTGATATTAATGTCAACTGTAGGAGGAAAAAAAAAAAGAAGTTAGATGTGGTAAAACATATACTTTATTATACAGTTCACCCAGAAAAGTCTTTGCATGACTAGCATCACACCAATGCAGACAAACAAAATATGAGAGAGAGAGAAAGTGAAAGGGAGAGAGAGAAGGAAGAGGAGGAGGATGACTACATTTTTGTATGAAGCAAGTGAAAAGCAGCAGATAATAAACAGGATTGGAAAAAAGAATAAAAGGTCACTGTGGTGTTGGCAGCAGCCAAGATTATTAGTGACAATAGAGTGAGAAGCAACAAACACAATGACAGAGTAGAAAATAGTTCAGAATGATGAGACAGTATTCAAACAGTTTCTCAGCCTGAGGATGACACAAATCTGTATTCTCAAGTGCATCCAGACCCCATCTTGTCAGAGGAGAAGGATGAGGGAGGGACCAGCAGTTACTTGAGCCTTATCACTCAGTAAAGAGTGTGAGCTGTTCTTACTAGGTCAATCTTATTTAATGATGCCCAATCAAGAGATTAGGAGTCATTTCCTCTGCAGATTACTTCAAGGGCCAGCTGATTATTGAAAGTGAAAATCTCTCAGTCCTGTATGACTCTTTGTGATCCCATGGATTTTAGCCTGCCAGGCTCCTGTATTCATTGAATTCTCCAGGCAGTAATACTGGAGTGGCTTGCCATTCCCTTTTCCAGGGGAAGGGATAGACCCCAGGTCTCCTGCATTGCAGGCAGATTATTTACCATCTGAGCTACCAGGGAAGCCCATTCAGTTCTAAATTACATATTATCTCCATCAAGCTCAATATTCTGCTTGTGGCTCAGCTAGTAAAGAATCCACTTGCAAAGTGGGACACCTGGATTCTGTCCCTGGGTTGGGAAGATGTCCTGGAGAAGGGAAAGGCTACCCACTCCAGTATTCTGGTGTGGAGAATTCCATGGACTGAATAGTCCATGGAGTTGCAAAGAGTCGGACACGACTCAGCAGCTTTTGCTTTCACTTCAATATATTGACAAATTTGGCACAAGACAAAATGAGACCATTGCAATATGAAGTATTTTAAAATTTCAGAAAATAATATGCTGATGCTCAAAGTTACCAACTTCTAAAATTTTGTAAATTGTCAAATTTTTCACTTTTTTGAAATTAATATACTTTTTTATGAGTTAGATTCTTGGATGTGAAATAGATCCAATGAGCCTGTATTCTATAACATGGCTTTGGAATGATTACTGTAAAAGAATGACAGTAGTAGATGTGGGATTATGGGGAATGGACTGCAAAATTTAGATTGGCCTGATGAGCATGGAGAAGCCAAGTGATATAACAATTTACGGTTGTTACAAAGGGTAGAATTTAATTGACAGAGATATCTGGTTGATAAAACTGGAATTACAAAAAAACTAGGAAGCATGAGCAATCAGAGGCTGAAGTCATAACAGACAAGAAGAAATTAAGCAGGGATACACACAGAGTCAGACACGACTAAAGTGACTTAGAAGCAGTAGCAGCAGCACACTGTAAACTCACTCAAGTTAGAGATGGGTAACTAAGACAAAATAATTCTTAAATATTGAAATTATCCATGGTAACTTAAAAGGTCTCAGAGGATTAATACATATTCACATATATACATATATGCATATGAGCACACATGAATATGTTCACATATACACTCATATGCATACAGGTGATATTCAATGCAGTGATTCAGGAAGTGAGATCTGGAAGTAGAATGGGGTTGGACCCCAGCACAACCGCTCTAGCAACAACACTTCTAATCTCATCCAGCTTGATCTGATAAGAACATAATAAACAGGCAATAAATGGCTAACAGTTTTTTGGATTCTATATGTATGCATTAATATATGGTATTTATTTTTCTCTTTCTGACTTACTTCATCCTGTATAACAGGTTCTAGGTTCACACATCTCACTACAACTGACTCATTCATTCCTTTTTATGGCTAATACTCCATTGTGTATAGTAGTAGAGACTGGACTTGTGGAGACAGCTTGGGAGGGACAGGGGAGGACAAATTGAGAAAGTAACATTGATATATACATACTATCATGTATAAAATAGATAACTACTGGGAAGCTACTGTAGAACACAGGGAGCCCAGCTTGGTGCTCTGTGATGACCTAGATGGGTGGAGTGATTGATGTACAGCAGAGACCACCACAGCACTGTAAAGCAATTATCCTCCAATAAAGTTTTTTCTTTTATCATTTATTATTTCATAATTAGCATCAGTTCAGTTCAGTCGCTCAGTCATGTCCAACTCTTTATGACCCCATGAATCGCAGCACGTGATGCCATCCAGCCATCTCATCCTCTGTTGTCCCCTTCTCCTCCTGCCCTCAATCCCTCCCAGCATCAGAGTCTTTTCCAATGAGTCAATTCTTTGCATGAGGTGGCCAAAGTACTGGAGTTTCAGCTGTAGCATCATTCCTTCCAAAGAAATCCAAGGGCTGATCTCCTTCAGAATGGACTGGTTGGATCTCCTTGCAGTCCAAGGGACTCTCAAGAGTCTTCTCCAACACCACAGTCCAAAAGCATCAATTCTTCGGTGCTCAGCTTTCTTCACAGTCCAACTCTCACATCCATACATGACCACTGGAAGAACCATAGCCTTGACTAGACGGACCTTTGTTGGCAAAGTAATGTCTCTGCTTTTCAATATGCTATCCAGGTTGGTCATAACTTTCCTCATAAATAATTAGATCAAGAAATTTTTATTCTAAGACTTTTTTTTTTTTAATAAGAACATTGGTGCTAATATCATTAATGATGACTGCCTAGGTGAGAGTGGAGATCAAAATTCATCTGAGTAACCATGGCAAAGCTAAAACCCTTTGCTGCACAGATATAGTCCAGAACGAGCAGCATGGTCATCACTTATGGTCTTGCTAGAAATGCAGAATCTCAGGATCCAACTAGATTTAGTGACTTAGAACGTATATCATGACAGTAATTCCAAGCAATTCTTGTACACATTAGATTGAGAAGTACTGAAATGTTATTCATTATATTTAAATTTGTAACATGTCAAGTTCCGTAATTACAAAGCATAGAATTTATAATTAAAAATCAATAGAGATCTTTAATTCAAAAACTATGAAATACTTTATGAGAAAATTGAAACCCAGAAGTATTAGGTGATTACTGCAAAGCCACATGACTATTTAGTTGTAACTGCTTTAATAATAATGGGTTTTCCCAAGGTATTTTCGGATTTTTAGCTTTAATGTTTGGAAGGCATTGTACTATTCAGCTTGAATCTTAGTCTTATGTTAATTATATGTCATCTGACTTACATATAAGTAGAAAAGAGAATTCTTGTCACAATTTATAAAATAGAGGAACCCAGAAGAAATATTGACCGATATTTTTAAACTAATATACAAATATATTACATATATCTGAATGAATTAGTTTGCTAGGTCTGCCATAACAAATGGGGCAGAATAAACAAAAGAAATGTATTGTTTCACAGCTCTGGAGGCTAGAAGTCTGAGATCAAAGTGTCATCAGGGTTGGTTTTTCTGAGATTCTGGAGAAGAATGTCTTGAATGCCTTGCTACTAGCTTCTGGTTTTTTGCTGGCAGCTTTCTGTGCTCCTTGATTAACGGAAGTATCAGCTCCATCTCTGACTTCATCTTCACATGGTTCTCCTTGTGTATGTATGTCTCTGACTCTAAATTTCCCCTTTTTTGACAAAGACAGCAGTCACATAGGATGATGACACTCCCCACCATGACTTCATCTTAATTAATTGCATCTGCAACAATGTTATTTCCAAATAAGGTTACCTTCTGTGGTACTCAGGGTAAGAAGTTCAACGTATGAATTTTAAGCTGACTCGACCCAAAACAACAGGTTTTAAATCTCCTTAAGAAGAGGAGAGGGCCATAATTGAATTTAAAATTTGAAATACTTTATCAGAGGCTGCTAAATTGAACTGGAATTGTGAAAGTTTTTTTTAAATGAAGAACTTTCTTTCTTATGTGGAAAGAACCATTCAGAATATAAATATGATTATTAAAGAAACTTTTGAAAATATGTCTCAATTTTTTCTTAAAATATCTTTATTTATGTATGTAAAAGAACAATATATAATCAAGCAACTGAAAAGCAATTGTCATATAATTATTTGAAATTCAAGTTTTTATAATAATTTTAGCATATTTTTAATCTGAAGCCTCAAAATTGATTATTCTAAAATGTCTTCTTTCTACAATAATTATGATTATAAGGACATTCATTTATCTGGCTAATACCTTCCTAAGTCAAAGTTCATATACTTGGAGAGGAACAGAGAAAACACCTGCTAATCAATGAATAGATGGTATTACTATGTACACATTTTCCAAAAGGATTTTTCAGAGGCCAAATCTACTCTCTCCTCTTCCTCTCCACCAACATCTTAATGTTTTTATTCAGTTGCCAAGTCGTGTCCAACCTCTGCAACCCCATGAACTGCAGCACGCCAGGCTTCCCTGTCCTTCACTATCTCCCTGTTCATAAACTCAAGTCCATTGAATCAATGATGCCATCCAACTTTCTTATCCTCTGTCACCCCCTTCTCCTCTTGCCCTCAATCTTTTCCAGCATCAGGGTCTTTTCCAGTGAACTGGCTCTTCACATCAGGTGGCTGAAGTATTGGAGCTTCAGCTTCAGCATCAGTGCTTCCAATGACTATTCAGGGTCAATATCCTTTGGGACTGACTGGTTTGATCTCCTTGCTGTCCAAGAGACTCTCAAGAGTCTTCTACAGCACCCAGTTCGAAAGCAATGCCTAATCAAAATCTAAATTGATATTCTGCTTCTTCCCTAATTCTCCACATAACCATTCTAGATCTGTCATTGTTACTTCAACAATCTTGTAATTCTTCTCTTTAATCAGTTTTTTATCCCTCAAGTTTTTCTCTGTACTACAACTAGGTTTGTTTTCCAAAGCATAAATATGATTATGTCACCCTCCTGGTAAAATCCTTCAAGAGCCTATAGCATACCCTTTACAAATGTAGCCTATGATACTGAACTGCCAGCATTGGAATCTTGGCTTTAATGCTGGTTAGCTGAGTGAATCTGACTTCATAGAAGTTTATTTTTATTTATCATATATTAATTTCCTCACCTGTAAAGCAGTAGTAATTGAAAGTATCACCTTCTTGATGGGTTTATTATTGGGAATAAGACATACAATATGTATAAAGACATGAATGAATTACAAAAATGCCATCAATCATTTTCACCATTACTGAAAAAGTTGTCTTAAAAATTTTCATGTAAAAGTTGCCTTAAAAAAAGAGTGTAATCAAGAAATTTTTGGCTCTTCAGTTCAATTCAGTTCAGTTCAGTCGCTCAGTCATGTCTGACTCTTTGCGACCCCATGAATCACAGCACACCAGGCCTCCCTGTCCATCACCAACTCCTGGAGTTCACTCAGACTCACATGCATCGAGTCAGTGATGCCATGCAGCCATCTCATCCTCTGTCGTCCCCTTCTCCTCCTGCCTCCAATCCCTCCCAGCATCAGAGTCTTTTCCAATGAGTCAACTCTTCCCATGAGGTGGCCAAAGTACTGGAGTTTCAGCTTTAGCATCATTCCTTCCAAAGAAATTCCAGGGCTGATCTCTTTCAACAGACCTTGTTGTGAAGACACAATTCCTCTATTTATGATGATCCTAGTGTCACCGTTGTTTAGTCCTAATTATTACTAGCATACATTTTCACTGTAAAAAGTGTTCCAATTTGGGCTATAAAGCATATGGTAACCTAATTTAAATACTCAATTGCTCTTTCCACAAGGATTTAATATACATGTATTTAAGTCACAAAACATTAGCTAGGGATGACATATGAGTAACAGTTTTAAAGCAAGTCCACCTCATCTGCTCCATTCATCCTCAGATCCACTCCTGTATTCCAATGTGGAAGTCTTCTGCTCTCCTTACTCCACATACTGTTTATGGAAATGGCAACTGATTTCATTATCACAGTAATCCTAAAATGTAATATGTGCTATTTTTATCTCCAGTTTACAGAGAAGAACACTGAGAGTTTAAATAACTTGGGTCTCACTGGTAGTCATTTGCAAAGCCAGCATCTGCTCCTGGGCAGTTAACACCTGAGTCCATGTAGACAGTGAGTATTCTCCTTCACTACACTATTTATTCTGTACCAATTAATGTTCTCCACCTAAAAGCGGTGGTCAAACATGTCAGGATAAATGCTTTCTAATGACCAAGGGCCTCTCCAAGCTTTTCACTTTCTTGCTCATAATTTCAGAGATTTACTCAGATGTCAAGTGACTTCTGTAAGATTTATCTCTTCAGTTGGCAAAAGTTGTTTATTTAATTCTCTTTTTAAAATTTATGAATTATTTTTAAAATTCCTTAGCTGTATAAGAGAAACATATAATATGATGACATTAATAAATACCAATGTTCTATGTTTCTCTGTAAACAGCTCATCTGGTAGGTGTTTCATCTCTTCCTTGGCTGCTTTAGAATATCCTAGACCTGACTGACCTTGCCATCTAGCATCATTCACAGTTTTTTTGAAAGTAAGGAAAAGTCTAGCTATAAATCAGTAAACTAGACTAAAATGTAAGCTATATACATGATTTTCACCTTTTGTCCTGTTCCTGCTTATGCATTCACCCTCTTTTCTTACAATGACTTCTCTGTGTTCCTTGATGGCAATGTTCTATCTCTAGCCTCTGATAGCTTGAACCTACTGTTCTCTATTCCTATAGAACTCTTCTCCACGTTCTTTGCCTGGCTAAGTCCTTTTTAATCTTAAGACTGGTGTATGTGCAGTTTATTTTGTGGATCCTTTAGGTGACTCCAAGTTGCTAAGTAAGTCAGCAGTTCCACAGAACATGACTCTTCTATATGATTGCTACTTCCCAGGTGCTTAAGAGTAATCGCCTACTAACTTATTTTACTCTCTTTTGTGTATGCTATGCTTCACTGGGAATAGCCATGCCGTGTTTACCACTGAAATAACTCCTGGTAGTATATTAACTAATGGTCAACAGATGTATTAGAATACATGGCTTATTCTAATTCTTTTATATGTCATACAGGCATATATATATAAATGATCTCAGTATTTAAGTTATGTATACACAACAATATAGTATAAGAATAATCAATGGAAAAAAGATGTTCAAGTAAAATCTGAGGTTAAAATAAAATACAATATAATTTAAGTGAAAATATCACCATGAAAATGATTAATAGTGTGGTTCATAATGGTCCTGCTAACATAAACAGGGGTGATAGGTGCTACTTTCATTTAGCTATAGAAAGAGGAGATGTCAGAAGATGACATCTGATTAAGATGTTCTAAAGATTCCTAGTTTAGTTATTCTCTCTCACTACTCCTTCCCCAATCTAAAACTGCCAGTGTGTTTGGCCTACAATTAAGGCAACTCAAAAAGTGGCACTGAGGAATGGAAGTAAGAGACATATTATTCTAAATCTAGGAAGAATTAGAAAAGTGTGCTATAGAAACAGCAGGGAATAGTTCAATAGTTGGCCTCTTGTGATATCTGTGCTTTTAATCTAGTTTTAATTTTATTCAAAAAGTGAACATTCAGAGAATGAGAGTGGGTAGGAAGAAAAAATGAAAGCTTTTAATTTTGGACAAGACTAAGTTATACTATAAGAATGACAAATTGATAGTGAATAATGTATGTTTGAAGAATATAATAAAATATAATCCTATAATCCTAAGGCTTTCCTGGTGGTTCAATATTAAAGAATTCACCTGGCAATGCAGGAGACATTAGTTCAATTCCTGGACTGGGAAGATCCCCTGGAGAAGGAAATGGCAACCCTCTCCAGTATTCTTACCTGGGAAATCCTATGGACAGAGGAACCTGGCAAGCTACAGTCCATGGAGTCACAAGAGTCATACATGGCTCAGCTACTAAACAACAGCAACAAACTTCCTAATTTTATATAGCTTGGAAAATATTTGTTATATAGTTTGAAAGACATTATACAATAATAAAATTATCTCATTAATTGCACATAATAACACTATGTGTAATGCATTAATATCAACATTCATAATGGTTTTTATATTATATAAAAGTATATATTAATCTCACTCTAAAAGGAACATAATCCTCATTGTTTAAGTCATTCTCTGGCCAGGTTTGGAAATAGATAATAGATGCTATCTACTTATTTTATCCTTATTAGTGTTATCTTTTAAAAAATTATGACTATTCTGAGGCTTAGGGTGATTATGTGAAAAATTAAAAAAAAAATAGTATAGTCAAAATTTAAACCCAATTATGTTTGTCCTCTTAGCCATTAAATTATAAGGTGTTTGGAGTTTTCCAAAACTAACTTGCAAAATGGGTGCATAAATATTTTCCTTTAGCACATTTTCTTACAAGGGTTCCCATTTTGCTTACAACCACATTTTTTTCTCACCAATTAATTTCAGTAATTTGACTTACTCTATATTTTTCCAATATAAAATATTAACTGCAAAGCAAAATATAAGGCCTATCAGATAATATTGAAATGATTTATCTCAAGATAAACAATGTTGAGACATAGAATCACAGCAATATTAAATATCTAGGATCTTAATTTTCAGTAATTGTTTAAAATGTGATACCTACTTTGGAAATATTTTTAAAAATAGATCAATACATCAGGTTATGACAATGCTCCACACCCAACTGTGACAACAGGGTAAAGGGAAAGTCCTTTGTGGGTGTCTTATTTTCTTGAAGAAACTCAAATTTAAAAAAAAAAAAAACAAAAAAAACAAATTAAATAAAAATAAAGGATTACTGGAGAAGTTCACAATAAAATGCTTAAACAAAGATTTCCTTTTCAATCAAACTTCATACTTACTGATAGGCATATATGATGTTTTTATTAATACTTGCATTATTTTTTGATAACAGCAACTTTACTGGTGTGTTCCCAACCAGTAGAAATATTTAATAATGGTTTTCATATTTAAATTCAAATGCTTCCAAAATAAGAATACTAGCCACTGGCACAAGATTAAATTATTTTAACATTAGTTAATTACAGATTACACATATCCCTAGCCTCCATTTCACTTTCTTCTACAATAATATGTAAAGAAAAATTTACCTTACTAGCTCCTAGATCAGTTGTAGAGAAAGGGATTAGTTTCTATTGTAAGAATATCCTCAAGCAACTCTCTTTGGATCCTCTCTCTAAAGGAATAGCTAGCTATGAGACAAAGTCCACCCAGAGGAGCACAGTCTCTGGGGTTTACAGTCACTTCTGCCGATCTGTTCTACCTCTGAGTTATCAGTCAATTATGTAGACATCAATTGTCACAAATTAACTTGCAAAGCCATAAAGAAAAGAGAGGAAGAAAGATTATATTTATCCACTTTTCTCTTTTTTCTGTTCTCCTTCCTTCTTTCCTTTCTCTTTTCCTTCCATTTTTATTCTAATTTTTCTTCTTTCATTTTCTCTTTTGTGTTTCTTTTTCCTCTTATATTTATCTTTGGTCTCTAATTAGTCAATTTCTCTTGCTGTTTTGCATTGGTTGGTCAGAAACCTGATTATAAATTACATCTCTACTAAATATTAGATCATATGAGAAGAGAAAGAAAATGGAAATTTAAATTAAAACACAGATACAGTCTTTTCATTTGGATTTTTTCCCCTTCCTTTTCCACCTATATGTTCTTATATTGCAAACAGATAAAAATAAATAAATAAATGTTATGGTCATGAGGTGTAAAGGACCTGTATTCTATTTTTTTTTTTTAATCATGCTAGTCAGAGAACGGACACTTGAAGGCACAGCATTTTTAGGTGCCTCCCCCTAAAACTACAAAAGATAACGTTGTTGACCTTTTAGATTTTGTGACCAGGATGTATTTTTATTTTTAAATTATTTGAAACATGTGAAATGTCATGTATGAAACGAGATGCCAGTCCAGGTTCAATGCACGATGCTGGATGCTTGGGGCTGGTGCACTGGGATGACCCAGAGGGATGGTATGGGGAGGGAGGAGGGGGGAGGGTTCAGGATGGGGAACACATGTACAATTTTTTTTTAATTAAAATTGAATTAAAAAAAATAAAATAAATTTTAAAAAATAAAATAAAAAAAATAAATTATTTGAAATTGGTAAATCAAGTTTAATTTACATATGATCAAACTGGGATTATAAGTAACAATAAAATAGATACAAATAGACCTCAAAGCTGAGCTCCAAAGAATTGATGCTTTTGAACTGTGGTGTTGGAGAAGACTCTTGAGAGTCCCTTGGACTGCAAGGAGATCCAACCAGTCCATTCTGAAGGAGATTAGCCCTGGGATTTCTTTGGAGGGAATGATGCTACAGCTGAAACTCCAGTACTTTGGCCACCTCATGGGAAGAGTTGACTCATTTGAAAAGACTCTGATGGTGGGAGCGATTGTGGGCAGGAGAAGAAGGGGCCGACAGAGGATGAGATGGCTGGATGGCATCACTGACTTGATGGACGTGAGTCTGAGTGAACTCCTGGAGTTGGTGATGGACAGGGAGGCCTGGCGTGCTGCGATTCATGGGGTCTCAAAGAGTTGGACATGACTGACCGACTGAACTGAATTGAACTGAACTGATGTATGTCTTTTATTTCAGTTCATCAGTTAATAGGGTGATACACTTTCTAATAGTATTTTCTTATTATCTCTGCTGAAAAGTGCATCTTTAATAAGATTGTGCTATTTTTCTATAATGCTGAGATTAAAATAATGTACTCTGGAGAAGTCTTATACAAACCTATATCTTATTCTAGTTACCCTGCAAAGGGTGTTTTTCAGTGAAAGAAATGATTAAGCAAATGTGTTGAGACATTATAGCTGCTTGAGAATAGATTTTTACTTTTTGTTGTCATTATTTGTTGGTTTTAATGGAGGTCTTTGCACTCATTAAAAAAGAAAATCTTGAGAGTAAAAGAGAAGATACAGTACACACTCAAAAAAAATTCATTATGCAAAGGCATTGGCTTTTAAATACATAGGAAACAACATTTTTGCTAAATAAAAATGTAAAATCAAATGCCTCCCATAGCTATTTTCAGAAATGTCTTGTCAGGACATTGGAACAAAATATTCATAATGGCAAATTAAATTGAATGTATCAATAGATAGATCTTCATAAAAATTAGAAAATAAATGCAATCTCTTTTAGAGGGTTGCCAAAAATATGTCATATGCTTTATTTGAGAAATCTTAATTTTTTTTATTAATACCTTTTTAAAGACTGAATTATACATATTGTTTATTTTGAAAGACTATAGTAAGCTTTGTGTTTTGTTTTGTTTTGTTTTCAGAAAAGAGACTAGCTTGAAATTATAATTATATATCAATGTCCCTATGATCTTAATTTAGAAAAATATAACCCTCCTTTCCTAATTTTAAATGTGGTAAAATCAGTTTCCCCTGGTCCTTACTGACTCATTTTTTAAAAATGTATTGTTTGCTAGCTTAATTTTTCAAATAACTTTATTATATTTTCATGTGGTATCAAAGTTATTTTTTAGAAGCTATGGATTTAGTCTACTGACTCCTAAATAATGAGCATAAATTTATTCTTTTCCTGGAAAAAGATCATTAAAATCAAATTGAGTTTCCACTTTAACAATATTAGCTAAGTCAAGAGTATTACACAAATTGATAGTGTTTTAGGAGGTTATGATCTAAAACTTATAACTAGTTAAGGTCTTATAGAAAAAAATTAATAAATTAATTGCTTTGGTAATTAGGCTTTTTTGTAATTATATATATATATTATATATGTAACCACATATGTATATTTGTATTATATCCTCAGATGTTTTTAATCTTATTGCTGAAAGTTTGTTCACTTTTCACCAACTTCTCCCTATTTTCCCAACACCCCTGGAAACCACTTCTCTATTCTGTTTCTATGAGTTTGGCATTTAAGAAAAATATTCTACCTATAAGGAATACCAAGAAATAATTGTCTTTTAGTTTCTGATAATTCCATAGGGTTTCCTCGGCACTAGAACGGTAGATGCTTCCTATAGTTATCTTTCTGTTGGCCCAGTGTTTCTTTGGTGGTTATATGATACAGAGTCCAAACCATACTATTTTCTCATGGAACATAAATTCCTAGTAAATCATGCAAATGACAAACTACTTAAATATACATAAAATCAAGAATAAATTAGAAGTGCTTAAAGCCAGATTGAAGGGTGTATGGGTACTAAGTCTCTTCAGCTGTGTCCAGCTCTTCGTGACCACATGGTGTGCAGCCCTCCAGGCTCCTTTGTCCATGGAATTCTCCAGGCAAGAATACAGAAGTGTGTTGCCACTTCCTCCTCCAGGGGATCTTCCCAACCCAGGGATCAAACCTGTGTCTCTTACATCTCCTGCATTGGCATTGTCAAGCAGGTTCTTTACCACTAGTACCACCTGGAAAGCCACTGAATCCAAACTATGTATTTTTAGATCTTAAGTTGGAAATGGTAGTATGCTGTGATTCAGAATAGCTATAAATAATGCCACCCTGCATCATAGTAAATGATGCTGGTCATGTTTCTAGTTGTCCTTTCTTTTGATCACAAATGTCATATTAATATCCTGGTAATGTCTGCAATACAGACTTCCTGATTTATAAACCAACCTCTTGCCAATTTATTGTTACTAAATCTATGGCCTATTATTCTGTAAATGGGTAAGCAGTCCTTTCAGTAAGCACATACTGAAACAAAGATATATAAGCCAATTACTTGCCTAGTTTTCTACCCATCCTTTATCTTTCACAAAATCGTTGTCTCTTCACTTGGAAAAAGCCTCTTGAATTAGTAAACATTAGGAAACCCTATGCCAGATCTGCTTGAATATAAAGCTCAGGGTTTTATGACAGTTGGCAGATGGACTAAAACAGGAGTGAGTATATAACCAGGGGTCTGATTTGGGAATAGGGTCAAGTGTTTACAGGCAGGTAGAGGAGCATGCTTCCAAATAGAGGTGAGAACTAAAAATGATTTACAGATATAAAAACAGAACTGGCATTATTACCATAATTGAAAGTTCCAGATCAAAATCAAATACCCATATGTCTTAATGAACAGGGTCATGGAATGCAAGCAGGAAAAGTCTAAAAGATTGAGTAATTGTTCCAGAATGGCAATTAGCATCACAGAAGTCAGATAATTTGTATTATGGTATGCTTACAGTGAGAATGGAATTTTGATGGAGAAAACTAAGCAGTAAAACTTAAGGGTAGATAAAAGTTTTATCAGGATTTGAGTATAAAAACAGAGCTCAGTTACAGTCAGAACTATAATATTTTCATTTGTTATTTGACAATGTGAATAGACTGTGTCTCATTGAATGAATATGATTTTATTGCACACAGACCTTCTTTGGCACTCTGCGACTGAGATGTCATAGATTCTGTAAAGGTTCAGAAATTTGACCAGGGACATTGATTCTTTTAATTTTCTTTTGACCTTATCATCATGGAGGGAACCAAACAAATTATCTCTCCTGTTTGTGAGGCCAAAAGTGATATTAAACCAAGCTGTTACAGGGTCAGACATTTCTTTCCTTAGAAGGTATACCTTCTTTCAGATTTTTCTTAACTTCTCAAAGATTAAAAAAAAAAAAAATCAGAACAATGCAGTACAATGAACAGCCACATCCAGTTAACATCCAAATGTGTCTGCATGTGTGCTAAGTCACTTCACTCGTGTCTGACTCTTTGCATCCCTATGGACTGTGGCCCTTTAGGCTCCTCTATCCGTAGGATTCTCCAGGCAAAAATGATGGAGTGGGTTGCCCTGCCCTTCTCTAGGAGATCGTCCTGACCCAGGGATCAAACCTGCATCTCTTACATCTCCTACATTGGCAGGTGGGTTCTTTACCACTAGTGCCACCTGGGAAGCCCACCAGATATTTCTGTGTTGTGTCACTCA
This sequence comes from Bos indicus, assembly GCF_029378745.1. Classification (NCBI taxonomy): domain Eukaryota; kingdom Metazoa; phylum Chordata; class Mammalia; order Artiodactyla; family Bovidae; genus Bos; species Bos indicus. The sequence continues at coordinate 32,016,380 of NC_091760.1, read as the reverse complement.
GTCATGTCCAACTCTCTGTGACACCGTGGATGGTAGTCTGCCAGACTGCTCTGTCCGTGGGGATTCTCCAGGCAAGAATACTGGAGTGGGTTGCCATGATCTCCTCCAGGTGATCCTCCCAACCCAGAGATTGAATCCAGGCCTCCTGCATTGCAGGTGGATTCTTTACCATCTGAGCTATCAGGGAAGCCCCCAGACATGCCTACTTCCTACATATTTCAATACTAAGTCTCTTTGTTGTAGATCCCATAACTGGGAAATTAAGTGTATTCACTTGTTCTCTATGTTAAGTTCATATGCTAGTGCATCCTGATACCATACTTAATTTTCCCATTGCCTACACATGTAGATAACTCCACTAAGAGCTAAATTCTGATCTATAATTTATTGAGATTCCTAACTATAAACATTACCATAACTTCTGTAGACTATAAAATATAAATAAACCGAAGCCCTTGATTTCACAAAGTTTAGGCTCTAGTGAATAATAAGATAGGCATTCTTGACAGAGAAACTAAGGAAACAAGCCAGGGATTCAAGCACAGAGAAAGATAGACATGAGATTTCAGAAAGAATTATTCCTGGCTGTCTCCTTTATCCCCTGTGACTTAATCTTCATTTTTCCCAATTCAATCTACATATATATTTTCTTTGACCAGTTTATGTTACACAGTTTTAGGAAAGTGGGATAAATCAGAGATCAAAAAGTTTATTTTGAGCTCTTGCTAGATATCTTTACTCAAATGAAAGTGAAAGTGTTAGTTGCTCAGTTGTTTCTGACTCTGTGCGACCCCGTGAACTGTAGCCCACCAAGCTCCTCTGTCCATGGAATTCTCCAGACAAGACTACTGGAGTGGGTAGCCACTCCCTTCTCCAAAGGATCTTCCCAACCCAGGGACTGAATCCAAGTCTCCTACCTTGCATGTGGCGACTTTACCATCTGATCCACCAGGGTAGCCCAACTTCAGTGTGTTGCAAACTGAATTAATCACTACACCTTCTTTCGAGTCCTCAGACCAGTATTTTTCTTTTCTTTTTTTCCTTGCATTACCACACCTCAGTCAGTGTTCCCATGTTTATCCACTTGAAATCTTTGAGACATCTTAGATCCATTCAGGTCCCTCATTTTCCAAACATTGCTACCCAGATTTTTTCCAATTAAAATACTGTTCTGTTCATTCTTGTTCATTCTTTTTTTCCTGAATCTCCATTGCTCTCTTTTTGTAAAACTGTTGTTTTCAGTTGGCTTCATAATGTTTTCCTCCTCTTATTTCACTTTTTCCAATCAATACGAAACAACCAAAGTTTCTGTTATGTTTCCTTTTTTTCTAAAATGAAATATTTTTCCCAGAATTTCTCATTTGTAAATGTATAAATCCCTTCACATACGAATCATTGTGATATGTCTTGGACCAGCTGTCCAATCTGATCTCTTCCAATACCTCTATTACATTTATTTGGCAATATGTAACTACAAACTTGTTATGAGCTCATTCATATGTCAGACCTTTGCACATTTGCTAGAATATGCTCAGACTTGGTGTTCAGTCAGATAATTTACTCTTCTCTGTGAAGTTTTCCTTTAACTCTTTCAAGCAGGGATGTGATTTCTGTGTTCACTCTTTTTGTATGTATTTAAATTTTATCAATGTTGTTGTTCAGATGCTAAGTTGTGTCAGATTCTTTGAGACCCCATGGATTGCTGACACAAGACTTCCCTGTCCTTCAGTATCTCCCAGAGTTTGCTCAAACTCATGTACATTGGATGGATGATGCTATCCAACCATCTCATCCTCTGTCTCACAGAGAATTAAATTAATAATCACATTGATTTCTTTTTTAAATATTTATTTGGCTGCATCATCTTAGTTGTGGCGTGTGGGTTTCTCTAGTTGTGGTGCATAGGTTTCTCTCTAGTTGCAATGTGCAGGCCCAGTAGTTGCTGTACCCAGGCTCAGTAGTTCCAGTGCTTGGGCTTAGTTGCCCCAAGGCACGTGGGATCTTAGTTACCAGACCAGGGAAAGAACTGATGTTCCTTATATTGCAAGGTTCATTGCTAACTACGGGGCCATCAGGGAAGTCCAGTCACACTGTATTAAACCAAATCATTTGTATTTTTATCTGCCCTCTAAACCATATGTTCCTGTAGAGCAAGGACCAATCTTACCATTATTGTGAATAACTTGGCAGGAAGCCTGTTACTTACATGGTGTTTACCAAAACATTAAATGTAGCTAAATGTGTCTGATAGATTTTAAATTAGTGACCTTTATCTCTCTTCTCTATAGAAACATAATAATTTTAAACTTGTGAAGATAGTCAGTGGAATGGAGTAGTCACATCACATTCCCAAATCAGGAATTGGGAAAAGAAAATTCTATGAATCAGGATGAGCTAGTTTACACCAGGCTGACAACTCTGCTCCCACTTCCACATTTCTGTAGTTTAATAATTAAATTTACCTTTCACTCATCAACTTAGCTCTTAATATGAGTGTCCTTCTATGGCAACTCTCCTCTGTGAGACTTCTCAGCAATCCATATTGATGGAGTCTCCACTGTACAGATTCTCTCTTTCCACAATCAGTATGAAAAAGAAAAGAGCATGGAGAATTGTCCATTAATTCTTCTGTATTTCACTGGCTTATTTTTCATTTGCAAAAGTGAGTCTTATAGCTACCCTAAACTTTAAGGGGACAGAGAAATGTAATCATCTCATATGTCTAGGAGGAAGGAAAGCAAGAAATATTGCTTTCTACTATAATGATATAGGCGCTAAGTAATCAACAACCATTATTTTTAAAAAATCATTTAATATTAAATATTTGCATGCCATCTTAATGTATTACAGTGAAACCATTTAATAATTGACCATATATCAAAATGATATAGTAAAAAAAAATATGGTTGACTCTTCCATGTTTCTAATTAGATCATGTTTATTAAGGCTAGGTAAGATTAAAAAAGAAATATTGTAATTTAACATGACAGGAGAGCTTTCTTTTTAAAGACTGTGGCAAATTGTGGCTAAAACATCTGAGCATTATGAAAACTATATTTATAACTATATTGTAAATGTATGTATTAAATATTTGTATCAGTTTATATAATCATTAGGCATACATTATTTTTTTTCAATTTATAAAACTGAGTTTGAAAATGTACTTGTATGGTTGGATCATGTAATTGTTATTTAGATGTGTGTCCTTGCTCAGTCACTTCAGTCATGTCTGGCTCTTTGTGATCCTATAGACAGTAATCTGCCAGGCTCCTCTGTCCATGGGTTTCTCCAGACAAGAATACTGGAGTGCCCTCCTCCAGGTGATCTTGCCACCCAGGGATTAAATCTGTGTCTCTTATGTCTCCTGCATTGGTAGGTGGGTTCCTTATTACTAGCAACACCTGGGAAGCCCTGGTATTTAGATATGGGAGAGTTTAATCATTATAAAATATTAATCCTTGCAAGCATCATTTTATACCATAAATCTTACATTCATGTTTCTACACCTAAGATATTGAATTTCAAAGCAGTTATTATTACTACATGAATTAATATGCAAATAGTATATAATTTCTCATTGATGGAGTTCTTTCTATATTTTGCTGTATGTTCTTAGTAACTATGCCTTAAGAACTGTTTCAGCTCTCTTTGTGAGTATAATGAAGTTGCCCCTTTGTATCACTAAAAACAATACAAATTTTTTTTTGTCAGTAGTACTCTAGGTTGTCCAGCAGTCAATCTTTTGTTGATTTTCTATTTGATATTAATTTATTTGAATAACTACTAAACCATCCCATATCCTCAAATACTTTGATTTGTTAGAATGACAGCAGATGTTCTGTTGAGAAAATCCCTGCAGTTTTGTTTCTGCCTCTCCTCCCTTTATCAGTCACACATCAAATACAACAGTTAACTAGCTTTCTCAGAAGGTGACTTGAATTTTCTCTTCCCAGCTGCTTCTAGACAGTTCTTTATTTGCACCCCCCACCCCCAAAGATAGAGGATTAACAATTTTCTCTTACTCTGCTCTATATCTTCCAATTCAGGATATTCATTGATAAGGGCCATCATACATAATTCAACTCTGCATTTCAAGCTGAGAGAGATCTATAGTAAAGTTATAAGATCTCTTTTTTAGGAATACTGAGAATTTAAAGAGTCTCTAGAGAAACAAAATTGTAAAATTCTTTTAGAGGGATTCTCTGTAAGTTCTCTTATTCTGTCTATTAATATTTTTCAATTTTCTCCTTGGTTAGAATTTCATTTTCAGCATGCTATTAGGCTGCAAAATGATAACTCTACAGGCCATTGAAGATGTTAGTTGCTCGGTCATGTCCTACTCTTTGCAACCACATAGATTGTAGCCTGAGATGCTCCTCTGTCCATAGGATTTCCCAGGCAAGAATAGCGGAGTGGTAGTCATTCCCTTCTCCAGGGGATCTTCCTAACCCAGAGATCAAACCTGGGTCACCTGCATTGCAGGCAGATTCTTTACCATCTAAGCCACCAGGGAAGCCCCTTTCAGATCCCTGCTGCTGCCGCTAAGTCGCTTCAGTCGTGTCTGACTCCGTGCGATCCCATACATGGCAGCCCATCAGGCTCCCCTGTCCCTGGGATTCTCCAGGCAAGAACATTGGAGTGGGTTGCCATTTCCTTCTCCAATGTATGAAAGTGAAAAGTGAAAGTGAAGTCGCTCAGTCGTGTCTGACCCTTCCCGACCCCATGGACTACAGCCTTCCAGGCTCCTCGGTCCATGGGATTTGCCAGGCAAGAACACTGGAGTGGGTTGCCATTGCCTTCTCCATTACAGGTCCCTAGCCAGCCTAAATGTAGTAAAATCCTTAATGTATTGCCTAAGCATGCATCTGCATTGGAGAAGGAAATGGCAGACCACTCCAGTGTTCTTGCCTGGAGAATCCTCTGGGATGGGGGAGCCTCATGGGCTGCCGTCTATGGGGTCGCACAGAGTTGGACATGACTGAAGTGACTTAGCAGCAGCAAGCATGCATCAGATATAAGTTGCTTATTCTTAAATTTACTCTGATACTTCAAAAGGAGATGCTGTAATATTTCTATATGCTCATTTGTTGACTAAACGCTTTTACACATATTAGATAATACAGAGTAGAAATAGGTTTTATTGAAAAAATTAATATGGGCATGAGTACATTGTGTGTGCTTTTGTATTCAAAATTGATTATCTTTATTGAAGACATGTGATTTTTTTTCTCTTTTCTTTGTTAATATTTACTAAGAAAAATGTTCAACTGATGGCTTCTATAACTATTCTCCAAACTAATATTAAATTCTCTCAACAGAATTTCTTAAGGGATGCTGGAAAAACATATCAACAGAAAAATTGCCATCCATAATGTCCAACAAATGAGGTGATTTTACTTATTGCAAGGCATCATGTCAATGATTATTTTAAGATGCTAGATGGTGACTGCAGCCATGAAATTAAAAGATGCTTACTCCTTGGAAGGAAAGTTATGACCAACCTAGATAGCATGTTGAAAAGCAGAGACATTACTTTGGCAACAAAGGTCCGTCTAGTCAAGGCTATGGTTTTTCCAGTGGTCATGTATGGATGCGAGGGTTGGACTATGAAGAAAGCTGAGTGCTGAACAATTGATGCTTTTGAACGGTGGTGTTGGAGAAGACTCTTGAGAGTCCCTTGCTGGGAGGGATTAGGGGCAGGAGGAGAAGGGGACAATAGAGGATAAGATGGCTGGATTAGGTATCACTGACTTGATGGACGTGAGTCTGAGTGAACTCTGGGAGTTGGTGATAGACAGGGAGGCCTGCGGTGCTGCAATTCATGGGATCGCAGAGTTGGACACGACTGAGCGACTGAACTGAACTGAACTGACTGAAAGGAAACCAAGGGGCTTCCCAGGTTGCACTGGTTGTAAAGGACCAGCCTGCCAATGCAAGAGATGTAAGAGATTCGGGTTCAATTCCTAGGTTGGGATGATCCCTTGGAGGAGGGCATGGCCACCCACGGCTGTATTCTTTTCTAGAGGATCCCATGGATGGGGAGCCTGGCAGACTACATTCCATAGGTACACAAAGAGTTGAACAGGACTGAAGTGACTTAACACATGCACAAAAGAAAATGTGCTTACATATGTATAAATAAGTTTTTATATTTTCATTTAGTGTACAGAGATCTTCCAAGTTCCCACTTTACCAATGGATTGTGAGTGGTTAAGGTGACCTGGATTAGATTTTACACCAATGATCTGTGTTCACTATCAAAAGTTAATATCCCACTGCAACAAATTTATCTAGTGAAAGAAAACATTCATTTTAATGAAGTTCAATGATAATTTTAGAAGTAATAAGCAATAATTACCATTTATTCAACATTTGCCCTGACACTTTATTTACATTTACTTTATGTGATAATTACTGCTGTACATAATCTTTATATACAGAAATATTTAAAATAATTTCACATTGTCTGCCTGAGAGGGGCTATGAATAAATACTTCAGTATAGTGAAAATTCAATAATTAAGCCTCCACAGAGAGCAGAGGAGAGGATGCATTATCTTGTGTAGTAATTTCTTTCTTTTATCATCACAGCACACTTGTAGCTAACATGGCACAATGTAAGTAGTATAATACTTTGCATTTTTCAATTCTGAAATTTTTCATACTTACCAGAGAATCAAATTTGTATTTTGATTTTCCGTTTTCTTCATGGTCTTGGGGCTGGTGCACTGGGATGACCCAGAGGGAGGGAGGGAGTTGGGAAGGGGGTTCAGGATGGGGAAACATGTGTACACCCATGGTGGATTCATGTTGAAGTATAGCAAAACCAATACAATATTGTAAAGTAATTAGCCTCCAATTAAAATAAATAAATTTAAATTTAAAAAATAAAAATAAACTTTTGAAGTATTATTTCAATTAATGTTTTCAACGTTTTGTTGGTGGTTTTGGGTGGTAATAATATCAGGCTACAGACAATACACTTTTGGTGATGAAAGCCTGTTCTATTTTTATAGTTTACTCATTTTCCTAAGAAAACTATTATGACTTGGCTAGCAATAGTTGCAAGTAAAATTTTCTTATAAATATTTCAAGACAAGACACATTTTATAAGGCTTCCATGGGATATCTTTGTCATTGTTGATCTGTTGATTTCACTGTGGTCTCCTTAAATTTATTTAAGAACTAAAAATATCTAATATGCCATGAGCTTTATTACATTTGCTATTTATTTTGACATTTGCTTCTATTCTCATTGAAACTGCATTTATATAGACCACTAGCTTGACTAGGATGACTGAATTTAGTGACTGCTATTCAGCTAATAGTTGTTCAATAAATCAGAATATTTGTATTGCTTGCATGTGTGCAAATTAAGCTACTATGCACTGCAGTCTTTTGCCAAAAAAAGTTTGATAAATAATTATATTTGAATGGAAGAGATCCAGTTTTTCAGATAATATGAAATTCTTGTGATCTGGAAGCTGCAAAATGGCAAATATGATTTCAGAAAGTACACTCATACTGTGATTCTTATTCTCAGCAGTTCATATTTTTTCAAAAGTGATATTATAAAGAAAAAGAAGAAAGGAATGTATGATTTTCTTCCTAAACAAAAATGTCCTGATTTTAGAGTTTTTAAAAGCAATTCCAACTGGATCTGAGTCAGCATCAGGCACTCCCCACAGTTTGGCACAGGCCAGCAGAGTTGGCACCCTGTGTGCTGCTAAGGCCCAGAGCTTGACAAGTGCTTTTGGATGGAGGTACAGTGGCACAGCTGTTTGAGGGGACCTTATGGGGACTGTGTCTAAAATATTTTTCTAGACAATATTAGCTACCACTTCTCTTTTTCTTTTTCATAAATATTTATCAAAGTAAGTAGGAACAAATATAAAACAATAAAGTGATACTGCTGGAATTAATTACATTTATTATCATTATAATTAAAAATAGTAATATCAATGTCAGAAAAAGGATAAACAGGATAAAAAGTAATATCAATAAGAAATCATGTAAAGAGGAAGGTGTGTGTGTTTGAAGCATTAAATACATTTTTCAGCATTTAGTTTTTTCACCAGCATTTTTAGCTAAAGTTAGAGTGAGTGAAGTCTGTCAGTCATGTCCGACTCTTTGCGACCCCATGGACTGTAGCCTACCAGGTTCCTCCCTCCATGGGATTCTCCAGGCAAGAGTACTGGAGTGGATTGCCATTTGCCATTTCCTTCTCCGGGGATCTTCCCAACCCAGGGATCAAACCCGGGTCTCCCGCATTCCAGGCAGATGCTTTAACTTCTGAGCCACCAGGGAAGTGCCTAGTGGCTAAAGTTAAGGTCACATTTACTCACTTTGTACAAAACAAAAGTAAAACGGCAGAGTAATGTTCATTTTATACTTAAAATTTCAGAGTTGAAAAAAGAGTTGAAAAAATCCAACCAGTTACAACTTATTAATAATTTTTAAAAGGAATATCAGACACTTGAACATATTTGTTCAACAATAGGTAAATTTTAAATGGATGCGTGGCTTCCCTGGCAGCTCAGATGTAAAGAATCTGCCTGCAATGCAAGAGATGTAGACATGACACACGGGTTCAATCACTGGGTTAGGAAGATCTTCTGGAAGAATAAATGGCAACCCAATCCAGTATTCTTGCTTGGAAAATCCCAATCCATGGGGTTGCAAAAGTCAGACATTACAGGATGATTGAGCAACAACAAATGGAAGTGTGTGAGCAAAAATTACTTTATGGTATTTTCAATCTATTTCCTAAAGTTTCTTGGGAAAATAAATTGGAGAATGATAGAAAATATAAACTGAAAAGAAAATTTCAATATTAATAATTTTGTCCAGGTTGTTTGAATATAATCAATGACAATTAAGGTTGCCTTACTTTTTAAATGGCAGTTAAAGATTATCACTGTTGCTTCCTGACCTGCATACGGATTTCTCAAGAGGCAGATCAGGTGGTCTGGTATTCCCATCTCTTTCAGAATTTTCCACAGTTTATTGTGATCCACACAGTCAAAGACTTTGGCATAGTCAATAAAGCAGAAATAGATGTTTTTCTGGAACTCTCTTGCTTTTTCGATGATCCAGAGGATGTTGGCAATTTGATCTCTGGATCCTCTGCCTTTTCTAAAACCAGCTTGAACATCTGGAAGTTCACGGTTCATGTATTGCTGAAGCCTGGTATGGAGAATTTTGAGCATTACTTTACTAACATGTGAGATGAGTGCAATTGTGGCGGTAGTTTGAGCATTCTTTGGCATTGCCTTTCTTTGGGATTGGAATGAAAACTGACATTTTTCAGTCCTGTGGCCACTGCTGAATTTTCCAAATTAGCTGGCATATTGAGTGCAGCACTTTCACAGCATCATCTGTCAGGATTTGAAATAGCTCAACTGGAATTCCATCATCTCCACTAGCTTTGTTCGTAGTGATGCTTTCTAAGGCCCACTTGACTTCACATTCGAGGATGTCTGGCCCTACGTCAGTGATCACACCATCATGATTATCTGGATCGTGAAGATCTTTTTTGTAGAGTTCTTCTGTGTATTCTTGCCATCTCTTCTTAATATCTTCTGCTTCTGTTAGGTCCATACCATTTCTGTCCTTTATCAAGCCCATCTTTTCATGAAATGTTCCCTTGGTATCTCTAATTTTCTTGAACAGATCTCTAGGCTTTCCCATTCTGTTGTTTTCCTCTATTGCATGTCAGACTTTATTTTTTGGGGCTCCAAAATCACTGCAGATGGTGACTGCAGCCATGAAATTAAAAGACGCTTACTCCTTGGAAGAAAAGTTATGACCAACCTAGATAGCATATTGAAAAGCAGAGACATTGCTTTGGCAACAAAGGTCCATCTAGTCAAGGCTATGGTTTTTCCAGTGGTCACATATGGATGTGAGAGTTGGACTGTGAAGAAAGCTGAGTGCCGAAGAATTGATGTTTTTGAACTGTGGTGTTGGAGAAGACTCTTGAGAGTCCCTTGGAGTGCAAGGAGATCCAACCAGTCCATTCTGAAGGAGATGAGCCCTGGGTGTTCTTTGGAAGGAATGATGCTAAAGCTGAAACTCCAGTACTTTGGCCACCTCATGCAAAGAATTGACTCATTGGAAAAGACTCCTTTGCTGGGAGGGATTGGGGGCAGGAGGAGAAGGGGACGACAGAGGATGAGATTGCTGGATGGCATCACCAACTCGATGGACGTGAGTCTGAGTGAACTCCGGGAGTTGGTGATGGACAGGGAGGCCTGGCGTGCTGTGATTCATGGGGTCGCAAAGAGTCAGACATGACTGAGCGACTGAACTCAACTGAACTGAAAGATTTTCAACTTTGATTTTTATAACAATTCATAATATATTAAATGAGAATTAAAAGTATATAAACTTATCTGCTCAAAGAAAAAGAAACTGTAATATATTTATTTAAAATTCTTTGACATGAAAATATTAATACTGGTTTTTTAGTGCATTAGAAAAATGTCAAATGTAACAGAATATAATTTGTATGGTACTTGAATTAGCATATGTAGACCCTATATCAAAGGGTCTACATTAGTCACTGGATATATAAAGATGACAAGGACTGTGTACTTGCCCCACTGAGATTACATTCTAGTGAGAACCAGTGAATAGCCTTAAGGGAAAATGCTATGATAGTGAAAATAAAATTATACCACAGCAGTGTAAGCATTAAGAAAGATCAAAATCTGAAAATAAGGGGGATTTAGCCAGAGACAGACTCAAAGATAAAAATCAACTTCAGAGAAAATAAACATATGGATGGCTAACTACAAAAAATTACTCTTACCCTTCCTTTTACCCCATATTCACTTCCTTTGCTAAGTAAAGTTGCAGAACCCTCTCACTTTGACTCTGAGCCACTCAGTTACCAGTCATGTGACTTACTTTTACCGGTGGGCTAACAGCAAGCTAGTTGTAAGCAGAGACTTAAAAAGGCCCTAGCCTTTTCCCATTTTGCTCTTGCTTTCTGAAATTTACACACACACACAAAGAGCACACTATCAGAATGAAAGAGGATGGGAGAAACATGTAGAAGAGATTCTTCATTCCAGTGTATCAGTTTCCTGGTTGGCTTAGGGCAGCAGAGATTTATTCCTCAAAATGCTATTATTCTGAAATCACTGTCACTAGGCCAAAATCAAGGTGTTGGCAGATTTACAGATCCTCCAAGTGCTGTAAAAGAGAATTTATTCCAGCTTCTTCCAGCTTCTGGTGGCTTCCAGCATTCCTTGGTTTGTGGTCACATCACTCTGATCTCTACCACCATGGTCACATTTTCTTCTCTGTATTCTTTGATAACCTTACCCTACCTCTCTCTTATAAGGACACCTGTGGTTTCATTTAGGGCCTTGCCATATAATCCAAGGATTATTTGGATTTGATAATTTGATTATCCCAGGATTACACAATCCATCTCAAAATCCTTAAATTAATCATATCTGCAAAGATCCTTCCCAAATATTTACAGCTCCTAGGAATTAATATCAGATATACTTTAGCACTTTTTTTTTAAAATTCTACCACAGTCTTTCCTCTGGTCTAAAGGATTTATATCCATGACACACGGAAAATATATTTATCACTTCCCAGCACTCCCAAATCTCATAATTGATTAAAGTATAGGTCAATTTCAAGATCTACCAGCATACCATTAGATTAAAAAGTCTCAAATCTCACAATTTATATCATTTAAATCAGGTATGTGTGAGACTATGTATGATTCATCAAGGAGAAAAAAATCCCTGTCTTTGGACACATGAAACTAGAAAGCAAATTAGATGTTCTGAAATACAAAGTAAGAGGAGCAGGAATAGGAAAATAGTTCTAGACATTCTATTCCAAAAGGGAGAAGAAGGAAGGAAGAAGGAGATCACTATTCCAAAGCAACTTAAATTTGCTAGCAGGGCAAATTCTACTAGATTTCAAGGCCTCAGAATTAATTTGTGAGGCTCGATGTTGCAGCCTCTGGGCTCAAGGCTCTGCCCTCCAGGCCTATGACTCTGCCTTCTCTCTTATAAGGAGATGTGAGATCAAATTGGCAACATCAGTTGGATCATAGAAAAACCAAGAGAATTCCAAAAGATATCTACTTCTGCTTCATTGACTATGCTAAAACCTTTGACTGTGATCACAACAAACTGTTGAAAATTGGGAATACCAGATCACCTTACCTGCCTCCTGAGAAACCTGTATGAAGGTCAAGAAGTGATAATTAGAACTGGACATAGAACAATGGACTGGTTCCAAATTAGGAAAGAAGTATGTCAAGGCTGTATATTGTCACCCTGATTATTTAACTTACATGCAGAGTACATCATGGGAAATGCCAGGCTGGATGAATCACAAGCTGGAATCAAGGTTGCAGGGAGAACTATCAATAACCTCAGATATGCAGATGATATCACTTTAATGGCAGAAATTGAAGAGGCACTAAAAAGCCTCTTGATGAAGGTGAAAGAGGAGAGTGAAAAGCTGGCTGAAAATTCAACATTCATAAAACTAAGATCATGGCATCTGATCCCATCACTTCATGGCAAATAGGGAAACAATGGAAACAGTGACAGACTTTATTTTCTTGGGCTCCAAAATCACTGCAGATGGTGACTGCAGCCATGAATTAAAAGATGCTTGCTCCTTGGAAGATAAGCTATGACCAACCTAGACAGTGTATTAAAAAGCAGGGGAATTACTTTGCCAACAAAGGTCCATCTAGTCAAAGCTATGATTTTTCCAGTAGTCATGTGTGGATGTGAGAGTTGGACTGTGAAGAAAGCTGAGTGCAGAAGAATTGATGCTTTTGAACTGTGGTGTTGGAGAAGACTCTTGAGAGTCCTTTGGACTGCAAGGAGATCCAACCAGTCCACTCTAAAGGAGATCAGTCCTGGGTGTTCTTTGGAAGGAATGATGCTAAAGCTGAAACTCTAGTACTTTGGCCACCTCATGCGAAGAGTTGACTCATTGGAAAAGACCCTGATGCTGGGAGGAATTGGGGGCAGGAGGAGAAGGGGACAATAGAGGATGAGATGGCTAGATGGCATCACTGACTCGATGGACCTGAGTTTAAGTGAACTCCATGAGTTGGTGATGGACAGGGAGGCCTGGCGTGCTGCAATTCATAGGGTCGCAAAGAGTCAGACACAACTGAGTGACTGAACTGAACTGACTGTTTTCTTCTGCTTCAAATGCCTCAATGCTTTTCCATTGTCATGGTAATAATTATAAATTTTAAATGCTGTAATGTGGGTGAACTGAGAAACCAATTTCTTTCAGAAAACAGTGCTTTTGGTGGGAAGAAGAAATCTTTTCATACTTCAACATTTTTTAATTACTTATTTATTGTATACTGATGTATGGCTTTAGGAAGCCAGCCTCTCAAATGAAAGCTTTAAAAAGTTTTTTTTTTTTTCCCCCCTCAGCATTATGAGTAAAAATATGTTTCCGGAATTCATGAGAAGGCCAAGGCATCCTAAAACCAAGTGGAGCCCTGTGGGACTCCCAGGCACAGAGGCCTCCTCTCCCCCATTTCTTGTAGGCCTGATTCTAGCCATTCTAAATTTCCCTGAGTTATAAGGGCTTCCCTGGTGGCTCATTCAGTGCAGGATACCCAAGCTTGATTCTTGGGTCAGGAAGATCCCCTTGAGAAGGAGATGGAAACCAACACCAGAATCCCTGCCTGGAAAATCCCATGTACAGAGGAGCCTGGCATGCTACAGTCCATGGGGTCATAATAGTCTGACACAACTAAGTGACTAAGCCACCATTGAACAGTTGCTTATCAAGGGAGAAACAGCCAAGAAACCACTTGAAGCAAGATTAAAAGGACCAGAGAAGCCCATTAAAATTAGCTAACTGACCCCCGGAGATGAGATTAAGGGAGTGCAAACCCTGCTTACCCACTGCAGTATTCTTGGGCTTCCCTTGTCACTCACTCAGTGGTAAAGAATCTGCCTGCAATGCAGGAGACCTGGGTTCAATCCCTGGGTTGGGGCAATCTCCTGGAGGAGGGAAAGGCCACCCACTCCAGTATTCTGGCCTGGAGAATTTCATGGACTATCCATGGGATTGCAAGGGCATGACTGAGCAACTTTAACAACCTGCTTACATCCTAATCTTGTCAGAGACCCCACCTTTGACTCAGTGTTATGAAAACCTTCATCAGCGTCTCTGGGGTGGAAACACATAGGTTTTCAAGGCAGTCTTTGTCTGGCAAAGCAGTAAAGCTATCTTTTTCTGCTTCACCCAAAGCTCTATCTCCAGGGATTTGATTGGTATGCAGAGATCAAGGTTTATAATAAAAACCCACAAGGCTCCTGTGTCCGTGGAATTCTCCAGGCAAGAATAATGGAACTGAACCTGAGTCTCTGACATTACAGGCAGATTCTTTACCATCTGAGCCACCAGGGAAGCCAATAAACTTTGAGTTAAATATATAGAGGGTCTGTGTGATGTTAATTAAAAGCAAGGCAGAGATTGTGTGGCTGGCCATGGCTGATATGGAACAGACAAGTCAATTTATTTACATGCTTATTCCCTGACTGCTTGCCAGAAGAAGATGCCTTTCAGGATCTATTTTTGAGGTGTTTCTTTTTTCTTTAAACTTATGTTTGGCTCTCAATTCCAAAAATTTAATGAAGATCTAATAAAATGATAGATTTTAACTTAAAAAACAGGAGGAAAAAGACTCAAGCTAGGGAGCCCAATTTTCAGGGTATTGAAGTAATACATGTCAGACACATCGGAGGATGTAAAGCAGAGTATATTAGATGATTCAATTATTATTCAGGCTACAGAGTTGACAACATTTAATGATTAAGAAGAGAGGAAATTACAGATAATTAGCTTCATTTCAAAATTTAAAAAACCTAATATATGGAATGCAATATTAAAGATGAGAACACATTTTTCAAAACAAGATAAAAACAAAGAGTAAGTTTTGTGTATGCTGGGTTTAGAGCACCTATAGATTTAAATAACCAATAGACTACCAGTTATATGGCCATATGCTTAAGATAGAGATATGGGGTGCAAAAATTTTGGGAATTCATCAGTAGATGGAGGGTAGTGATGTATAGGACTGAATGAGCCTATTCAGGAAAATGTGTGAAGTACATCAAGATAGATTCTGATAAACATTAAATATAACAGGATAAGGATAAGAAAAAAGATCCTTAGAAAAGAGTGAGAAGGAGTATAAGACAGATGGAAAGAAAGCTATATATGTGTATTTTCAAAATATCTGAGGGAAGATATTTTTAAAGAAGGAAATGTCCACAGTTGTCTTGATCAATGACCCTAATTTGGTTGCCAAGACAGTCCAGCAATTATTCTGTTTCCTTAAACTATTCTTAGCCCATTTTTCCCCCTAACACCTAATTCAAACATTTATAACCACTTTGAACTTCCTATGTATATACTTACATGCATCTCATATCTCATTCTCAAGAAGACTTTGTCTCCTAACTCACAGGAAACTTTGTTTTGTTTTGTTTTTAGAGAAATTGTTTCAGTTTTGTGTCACCTGTTAGGTTTCTTGTGTCAGTTTGTCTTGCTGGGTATTTATTAGAGATCACCATCTGTTGAAGGAGGAGGTTGAAAGCAAGACCGAACAGAGAGAGAATTAGAAGTGTGATCTTAGACAGTCCTGTGGAAAACTGGAATATGTATGCCCCACCAAAGTTGTCCTGTATTGGCCTCAGTTAGACATTGATGTGGGCTATCCTGGGAAGGCCACTTCCTTAAGCAAGAGGAGGTGGGTCTCTGGACCTGGGACAGATGGGGAAGCAGATAGCTGTGTCAATCAATGCTTCCTTGAAGACAGGCCTGTGTTTTAATGGTCATATTAACACATCATAATACTTACATGCACGTCTCTCTTTCCTTCTTACCATTATATAGATTCCCTCTCCTAAGCTACTTTCCTTTTTGTCAACTTTGAACTTTCAAGTTTCTTTAAGTTCTCCTTTTGTATCAGCTCTTTTTTGAATGTATTTAGTAGGTGTTGTATATGAAAAAAATTCAAAAGAAAACTTCATTTATCTACATTTCCCACTCTAACCACACTTACCTTTTTACCTAGAATAAAAAACAAAACTATTGCATGACCTGCAAAGTTGTATAGATGATCACTTTTCATGATTCTCTCTCTAACCCCACCCTCCCCTTTTGCCTAGTACTCATTTCTGCTCCTGTCATATTGGCTTTTGTTTGTTGTTATTTATTTGTTTCCTTTTCTTTAATAGTTTGCCTTTCTTTTTTCTTTACTGGAATGCTCTTTCCCCACATATTTACATATTACTTAGTTTCTTCTTTTCTCAAGGTTGAAGGAAGACCTCAGTACTCCCTGCCCCCAGGAGATTCTTAATCCCTTTACTTTTAAAATTAATCTTGCTCTGAAATTATGTATTATTTGTTTTATTATGTATTACTTTTCTTTCCCTGTATTGATTGCAAGTTCCTCAAGAGAAAAAAATTTACTACCAACAGTAATATGCGTTACAACATGAAGGCACATCCTTCAAATAGAAACACACAGAGCTAAAGGGGAGAATCAGACTACAGTGCTAGCAATTCTTGAAAAGAACATGTAACCATCTGGTGCCATACTAAATGCTGGAAGCTGACACTATATGTCCTGACTTCATGTCTGTAGCCTCCCTGGTGGAGGTCATAATGAGAATGACCATGAGGACTGATAAAATTTAGCAAAGGAGTAGTGGCACATGGACTTCCCTGGTGGCTCAGATGGTAGAAAATCTGCCTGCAATGCAAGAGACCCAGGTTTGATTCCTGCATCTGAAGGATCCCTTGGAGAAGGGAATGGAAACCCACTCCAGTATCCATACCTGGGAAATCCCATGGAAGAGAACCATGGTGGGTCCATGGAATTGCAAAGAGTTGGACACAGTTGAGCACAGCACATTGGAAGAAAGAGTCAGATGGTTAGATAGTATCAGTGACTCAATGGACATGAATTTGCACAAACTCTGGGAGATAGTAGAGGACAGAGGAGCCTGGTGGCCTAAAGTCCATGGGGTTGTAAAGAGTTCAACACAACTTAGCAACTGAACAACAGTAAAGCGTGTCTTTCTTGTTTTGCCAGGCAAAGAGAGACCCACCATGCTTCTGCCTCAAAAAATTATGTGTGTCAAACCCAGAATACTTGATGAGGGTTTTTATGATGGGGGTTCAAAAATGGGGTCTCTGACAAGAACAGGTTGTAAGCAGGGTTTTCACCGCCTTGATCTCATCCCAGGTGAAGGTCTGCTAATCTTGATGAGCTTCTCTGGTCCTTTTAATCTTGCTTCAGTTGGTTTCTTAACTATTCCTCATTCAGTTGGTTTCTTAACTGTTCCTCAAGGAAGGGAGGAACAGTCAAGAAATCCACCCTTTGGAACTCATGGAAAGTCATAATGGCTGGAGTCTTGCCTATAAGGAATGGGGCCAGAAAGACCTTGGTGACTCAGAGCCCCACAGGGCCCCACTCAGTTTCTCTGTGAAGAGAAACCAAAGTGATACTGCCAACAGAAATAGTTGGACAACAATACAGATGATTATCACAAGATCTATATGGCAGGTAACACAACATCTCACAGTTTTAAGAGTGTGAGCTATTGCCTAGTTCAATTAGAGAGCTAAAAAAAAAAAAAGAAATGTTTTTCTTCTTTCTCTATCTTCTCCATACAACTCACACTAACACTTCTGGAAAGCAGAATAAGTAAGGAGAGGGGGATAAAATTCCAGTATATGTTTCAGAAGGAAAACATTTGTTTTGAAATCCTACTGACAGTCTCATTTCAGGCTGGTGGTGAAAAATATAAGTGATATGAAATCATCCTGTTAATAATTCCCACCCCACGTGCAACAAGAAGGTAGTAATTTGAATAATTGTTCTCGAAGCTGGCTAAAAGAAATAATCCTCTTCATGGCTTTAGAAAGAGAATTAAAGGTTACCTAACTCATACCGTTTTTACCAATGACATAATTTGATTATGTCAATCATAATCAAATATATATAAATATGTGATTTTAAAAACATTCATGGTGATTTGATGGATCAAAAAAATCTGATGTCAAAGGTGTTATTGAGAGCAGAAGATGTTACAGAGGATGATAGTAAATAGTAATCCAACACTGAATAATAAGAAAAAAATGCTGAATTAAAACTATAGCCAAGCAGTTTAAGATATATTCATGTTTTTGATGGCATCAGTTCTCCATGTTTTGTTAAAAGAAGGCTCAAAATGATACAAGAATTCATCTAAGAAAGAGATATGAATATACACATATTTTAATTAAGAAAGTAAAACACTGCATCTTACAAACATTATATTTTAGAAATGTTTCCATAAAATTAAGGGAATAATTATTTCAAAGGTAAAGGTCTAATTACAAATGTGCTTCAGTAAGAAACCTCTTTTTCCTGAAAACTCCAAATAAATTATTCTACTCTTTAAATATCTTGTCCAATAATTAATTTTTTATCTGTAAAACAAAATCCATGTGCTTAAAAATGATGACTTCATTTTTTTGCCAATAATACTCATTAAAAGTTATTGAAAACACATTTACATTTCATTTTAAAACATTTTGCCATAAAGCTAAAGCATGTTGATTAACAACTATAGATATTTCTTCAAGCCTCTACCATTTGGGCAAATGAAATTAAGTCCCTTGTGGAAGTGTGAACTCTTTTAAGAAACCTTCATTTTTTCTACTCTAGCCTGGTTGCTTAAGAATCATTCTTATAATTTGATTTCTAAGACCACAGAATATTTTCCCCCTACAGTATGGATTTTATTAATATTTTATTTATTCCATTAATTTTTAAACTAGAATATAGTTGCTTTACAATGTTGGGTAGCAAAGTCCATTCTAAAGGAAATCAGTCCTGGGTGTTCATTGGAAGGACTGATGCTAAACCTGAAACTCCAGTACTTTGGCCACCTCATGCGAAGAGTTGACTCCTTGGAAAAGACTCTGATGCTGGGAGGGATTGGGGGTGGGATGAGAAGGGGACGACAGAGGATGAAATGGCTGGATGGCATCACCGACTTGATGGACATGAGTTTGAGTGAACTCTGGGAGTTGGTGATGGACAGGGAGGTCTGGCGTGCTGCAGTTCATGGGGTCACAAAGAGTCAGACACAACTGAGTGACTGATAGCAATTGAACTGATAGCAAAGTGAATTGGCTATTGTTGTTCAGTTACTCAGTTGTGTCTGAATCTTTATGACCCCATGGACTACGGCATGCCAGGCTTCCCTGTCCTTCACCATCTCATGGAGCTTGCTCAAACTCATGTCCATTGAGTTGGTGATGTCATCCAACCATCTCCTCCTCTATCATCCTGTTCTCCTCCTACCTTCAATCTTTCCCAGCATCAGGGTCTTTTCTAACGAGTCGGCTCTTTGCATCAAGTGGACAAAGTATTGGGGCTTCAGCATCAGTCCTTCTAATGAATATTCAGGATTGATTTCCTTTAGAATTGGCTGGTTTGATCTCCTTGCAGTCCAAGGGACTCTCAAGAGTCTTATCCAACACCACATTTCAAAAGCATCAATTCTTCAGGCACTCAGCCTTCTTTTTAGTCCAACTGCCACATCCATACATGACTACTAGAAAAACCATAGCTTTGACTAGACGGACCTTTGTCAGCAAAGTAATGTCTCTGCTTTTTAATATGTACTCTAGGTTGGTTATAGCTTTTCTTCCAAGGAGCAAGCATATTTTAATTCATGGCTGCAGTCATCACCTGCAGTGATTTTGGAGCCCAATAAAGTAAAGTTTGTCACTGTTTCCACTGTCTCCCTATCTATTTGCCACGAAGTTATGGGACCAGATGCCATGATCTTAGTTTTTTGAGTGTTGAGTTTGAAGCCAGCTTTTCACTCTTCACTTTCACCTTCATCAAGAGGCTCTTTAGTTCCTCTTCACTTTCTGCCATAAGGGTTGTGTCATCTGCATATCTGAGGTTACTGATGTTTCTCCCAGCAGTCTTGATTCCATCTTGTGCTTCATCTAACACTGCATTTTGCATCATGTACTCTGCATATAAGTTAAATAATCAGGGTGACAATATACAGCCTTGGCTTACTCCTTTCCCAATTTTGAATTGCCTATTGCCATAAATATATATCCTCCTTTTGTATTTCCCTCACATCCACTACTCATCCCACCCATCTAGGTCATCACAGAGCACCGAGCTGAGCCCCATGGACTTTACAGTAAGTTCCCACTATCTGGTTTACACACAGTAGTTCATATAGATCAGTCCAATCTCCCAGTTCATCTGCCCTTCCTCCTCCCATGCCCACATGTCCATTCTCTATGTCTGTGTTTCTATTCCTGCCCTGCAAATAGGTTCATTTGTACCATTTTTCTATTAGCAATAATTGTGCCCCAGATAAACCTTATTGGCTATGATACTGCCACTGTGCAAAGCTGTACCATTTTTCTAGTTTCCACATATATGCACTAATATATTCAGTTCAGTTCAGTTCAGTCGCTCAGTTGTGTCTGACTCTTTGCGACCCCACGAATCACAGGACACCAGGCCTCCCTTGCCCATCACCAACTCCCGGAGTTCACTCAAACTCATGTCCAGTGAGTCGGTGATGCCATCCAGCCATCTCTTCCTCTGTCATCCCCTTCTCCTCCTGCCCCCAATCCCTCCCAGCATCAGAGTCTTTTCCAATGAGTCAACTCTTCACATGAGGTGGCCAAAGTATTGGAGTTTCAGCTTTAGCATCAGTCCTTCCAATGAACACCCAAGACTGATCTCCTTTAGAATGGACTGGTTGGATCTCCTTGCAGTCCAAGGGACTCTTGATAGTCTTCTCCAACACCACAGTTCAATTAATATATTACATTTGTTTTTTTTTCTTTCTGACTTACTTCACTCTGTATGACAGACTATGGGTCCACTCACATCTCTACAAATAACCCAGTTCCATTCCTTTTTGTGACTGAGCAGTATTCCATTGTGGGAATCCCTTTTGGCTCAGTGGTAAAGAATCTGCCTACAATGCTACCAGTAATGCAGGAAAGGTGGGTTCGATCCTAGGTTGGGAAGCTCCCTCTGGAAAAGGAAATGGTAACCCACTCCAGCATTCTTGCCTGGGAATTCCATGGACAGAGGAGCCTAGTGGGCTTCAGTCCATGGGGTCACAAGAGTCAGCCACGACTTAGTGATTAAACCACCAACCACCACCAATATTCCATTGTATATACGTACCACATCTTCTTTATCTACTCATCTTTCAATAGACTTTTAGGTTGCTTCCATGTCCTGGTTATCATAAATAGAGCTGCAATGAATATTGTGGTGCATATACCTTTTTGAATTATGGTTTTCTCAGGATATATGCCCAGAAGTGCGATTGTTGTGTTATAGGGTAGTTCCATTTTTAGTTTTTTAAGCAATCTCTAACCTGTTCTCCATATTGGTTCTACCAATTTCATTCCCACCAACAATGAAAGGGGGTTCCCTTTTCTCTACATGCTCTCCAGGATTTATTATTTGTAGGTCTTCTGATGATGGCCATTCTGACCAGTGTGGGTAATACCTCATTATATAGTTTTGATCTGTATTTCTCTAATAATTAGTGATGTTGAGCATCTTTTTATGTTCCTCTTGGCCATCCATACATCTTCTTTGAAGAGAACATTTCTTTTTACATTTGTATAAATAACTCATGAAAATGATTTTAATTTTTCACTTAATGTTATAAATAATTAAAAAGGAAAAAATATAAAGAAAACACATCTTATAGAAATCTGTACTGAATAAGGTATAATAATTCTTGTGTCTTCCACAATTCAAGTCATAATAACCTATAATAACTGGCAATTAGAGCCAGATGTTTGAGAATTAGGCACCAAAATTTAAGGTGGAAAACATTTACTTTTAAAAACCTGTTCAGAAGAATGTTAGGAAACTTTGAAAAATGGAATCTGTTTGATGCAAGAGAAATTGGACAGCTGGGAACCGGCCAGAGAGTAGTACATGGAATTAGCAGCATGGAGAAACGTTTGCCCAGACAGCAGCCTGAGGTTGCCTGAAGGTCTGGTTGTCACAATGCTAATGAACTATTGTGAAGAATATTTCTGAGAAAGATGAAGGAAAAAAAAAAAAAAAACAAAAACAGTTTATCAGTCTATAACAGTACAACTTTAAATGATACCTATTTGTGAAACATGATTTATCTCCCATCCAGTATCAGACACCCAGTATACTACATCCTAATAAAAGAACAAAAACAGCTAAGCAAAGCAAACAAATAAAATAACACATATTTTAATGTGTCAAAATTCTTAAACACTAAAACACATTTTCTTGAGCTATGTTTCTACTTTTCAAGGCATTTTTGATTCAAGAGTTGTCATACTTTCTTTTATCTTTTCAGAAAAATCTTTTTCAAATGAATCTTAGCAGGAGTGATAAAAGGGAAAAAAAAAAGAGTTTTCTACATGTTGGTTTTCTGTGAAAGATTTTCACTCTGTTCTTGATCTGAAAGAACAATTTTGAATAACCCAGGGTTCATAAGAAAAGGTAGGAAAAAAAAAAGAAAAGAGCTTGGAACTATCAGTATGGCTCTATATTCAAATATGTGAAAGAAAAGAAAAGCATATGGCCATGACTGAGAGACCTCAGAGCAGAACACTTAAGGAAATCAGCATGAAAAATAAAGTGCCCATTACCAAGTGATGATTTACTGTATAATTTATGGGAGGGTAGAGTAGGTTTGAAACTGCACTTAGCACCTGGATGCCATGAAATATAAATTGAGATGAAATGTGTTCATGAAAGTCCATTAATAAGAGGTATGATGTTGGTTTCCTTTCTATTTTGTTTCAGTTTAACAGAGAGCAGCGGTAACCCTAGGCAAAATTCAACAGCTTCTACTTGATTGTTTCTTAGACTCATAAGATCTTGGCTTATCTGGTATTGCCTCTCATTTTCTATGTGCATTTTTGTCTCCCTCTCTCTTTCTTTTTTATCTCTGTTTGCCTGTCTCTCTCATCATTCCACATTCCTGAGAGATGCAAACCTCAGGCACCAAAGTATACATTTTAGAGATTTTTATTATTCAATGATTCTATCAATACATTATCTAACTACTATGTACCAGGCATGTTTTTGGCACTTGAGATATGTCAGTAACTGATCTGAAACTTTCCTTCATGGAGTTAACAATCCAAAATGGGAAGTTGCAGAGTGGTTGGTTCAGTGTGTTAATCAAGGTTCTGCAGGGAAACAGAATCAATAACACATGTACATATACAGAGATTTGTTTTATGGAATTGACTCATGTGCTTATGGAGGCTGACAGATCCAGAATCATCAGAGTAGGTTGACTCCAAAGACCTGGGATGAGTCAGCATGGAAGTTCAAGTCTGAAGGTTGTCTCCAGGCAGAATTTCTTCTTGCTTAGGTAGGTTGGTTTTTGTTCTTTTAAAGCCTTCAGCAAATTAGATGAGCCCAAGGGACTTCCCTGGTAGCTCAGACGGTAAAGCGTCCGCTTATAATGCGGAAGACCCGGGTTCAATCCCTGGGTTTGGAAGATCCTCTGGAGAAGGAAATGACAACCCACTCAAGTACCCTTGCCTGGAAAATCCCATGGACAGAGGAGCGTGGTAGGCTACAGTCCATTGGGTCGCAAAGAGTTGGACACAACTGAGCGACGTCACTCAGTCACTCACTCACCTACCCACATT
This sequence comes from Bos indicus, assembly GCF_029378745.1. Taxonomy (NCBI): domain Eukaryota; kingdom Metazoa; phylum Chordata; class Mammalia; order Artiodactyla; family Bovidae; genus Bos; species Bos indicus. The sequence goes on along the minus strand of NC_091760.1, from coordinate 31,992,639 downwards.
ATGGAGGGTAATCTGCTTTACTGGATGTTCACCAATTTACATTTTAACCTCATCCAAAAAACACCCTCACAGAAATATGCAAAATAAAAATTTGACCAAATATCCAGGTACTGTGGACCAGCCATGTTGACACATAAAATTAGCCATCATATTCAGAAAGCAGGGGGATTGAGGGTGAGAATACCATGGTAATAAAGGAAGAATCAAATGAGGACAATAAAAGACTCTTTAGAGCTTGCTCATGGTAAGAAAGTAGTCATTGTACCTTGTTCAGTTTTAATTTATTATTATTATTATTGGGCTTCCTTGGTGGCTCAAATAGTAAAGAATCTGCCTGCAATGTGGGAGGCCTGGATTAAGTCCCTAGGTTGGGAAGATCTCTTGGAGGAGGGCATGGCTAACCCACTCTGGTATGCATGCCTGGAGAATCCCCATGGACAGAGGAGGCCTGGTGGGCTACAGTCCATGGGGATGCACAGAGTCAGACATGACTGAGTGACTAAGTACACACACATTATTATTATTATTAGCCTCCTCAGGTCTCAGTTGTGGCACATGGGATCTTTGTTGTGGCACATGGGCTCTCTAGTTGTGGCATATAGGCCAATAGTTGTGATACATGAGCTTAGTTGCTCCGCTGCATATGGGATCTTAGTTTCCCCCACCAGGGATACATTGGAAGGCAGTTATCAATAACTGGGCCGCCAGAGAAATCCCTTCCCCTGTGTATTTTTATTATTTGTTTATTTATCTTTAGTTGCACTGGGTCTGTGTTGCTCTGTGGGCTTTTCTCTAGTTGCCACAAGTGGGGGTACAGGATCTCAGCACATGGGCTTCAATAGCTGCAGCACACGGGCTTAGTAGTCACAGCATGTGGGCTCTAGGGTACACAGTCTTCAGTAGTTGTGGCACATGGGCTTAGTTGAATCATATCAGATCAGAGGTCAAGCCTGTATCCCCTGCATTGACAGGCAGATTCTTATCCACTGTACCACCAGAGAAGTCCCCCTCCCTTGTGTTTTAACAGAAGTTCAATGGCAGGCAAAAGAATAGGGATGCATTATAGTGGGAAAAAGGAAACTTCACATATACCCTGATCTGAAGCTGTTGAAATGGGGAAGCTGTAGCAGTGGAGCATCCTATGTAGGTTAGGGCTGCATAGTTGGCTTTCTTTAGTTGGTCCTAAGTTGGAATATGGACAAAAATTAAGAAAGCTGTCAGTTACTAATCAAGTCTTGACCATTTGAAGCCATTTGTAATAGATATTGTTTGGTTTTCTGGAGAGAGCAATTACTAGAGATAGCTGTTTGATTTCCTACCAGGCTGACTTACAGCAGGCTGACTTCCTGGGCTGTTTACTGTAAATATGGGGGCTGGTTTCCTGGACAGTTTGCTGAAGGCTGTAAGTCAGAGTTGTTTTTATATATGGTCTTGTCACCACCTGTTTGTATTTTTAGTCTCTCAATACAGATCATAAACAATATAGCAAGTAAGCAAACTGCATAGTATATGAGAAGGTAAAAATATCACAAAGAAAATCTAGAACCATGTATGGAGGTTTGAAATGCAAAATGGGGAAAACGTGAGATAGTTTGCTTTATTAAATTGACCATGAGGAGCAATATTCATTTAGAAGGTGAAATTTAAGCAAAAAACTTGAAGATAGTGGAATTAGCCTAGCAAAGTTCTTAAGGACAATAACCATATTGAACTCCTGATGCTGAGTTGTTCCAGTGGATGGATACTCAATGTTTATTTTTGCTGTTGCTCTTCAGTCACCCATGCACATTTTCATGGTCTTTGGTCCATGCACACTATGAAGGATCAAGTCTGTAAAAGAGTCCAGATTAGGAAAAGGGAGAGGAGATTTTTGTGGACACTTTGGAGGGTGTCTTTAGTGTGCTGTCAATCCAAGCAAGATTGATGTCCCAAAGGGTAGGAATGGTTTTCTACTCTTTCCCTCAAGTCCAGCAAGGAGTGCTTCAAGAGACCTAGTCAGACTTCAGACGCTTCTGAAGTCTGAGTTCCATTCAGGATATTTGAAGGGCAGCATCAGAAAGATGAACTGCTTTCCCATTAAAGAAATAACTACATTCGTATTCATAACTACATTCATATCATATTCATATTAAAGAAAATTAGGGTTTGGGTTAGGTTGCTGCTGCTGCTAAGTTGCTTCAGTCATGTCCGACTCTGGGCGACCCCATAGACGGCAGCCCAACAGGCTCCGCCATCCCTGGGATTCTCCGGGCAAGAACACTGGAGTGGGTTGCCATTGCCTTCTCCAACGCATGAAAGTGAAAAGTGAGAGTGAAGTCGCTCAGTCGGGTCTGACTCTTAGCGACCCCATGGACTGCAGCCCACCAGGCTCCTCCGTCCTTGGGATTTTCCAGGCAAGAGTACTGGAGTGGATTGCCATTGCCTTCTCCAGGGTTAGGTTAGGTTAGGTTAATAGGCAAAATAATGTGTGAGCTTTTTGTGTGGGATAGATTTGGACCACAAAAGAGAGGGAGCTGGTCTGAGATATTTTAAGCTCTATAGTGGTGTAGTAGTGAAAGTTTTAGTCCCTCAGTCACGTCTGACTCTGCAGGCCCATGAACTGTAGCCCACCAGGTTCCTCTTTCCATGGAATTCTCCAAGCAAGAATACTAAGTGGGTTGCCATTCTGTTCTCCAGGGGATCTTCCTGACCCAGGGATTGAACCCTGGTCTCCTGCATTGCAAGCAGATTCTTTACCACCTGAACCACAGGGAAGCCAAGAGGCTTCCATGAGAGGGTTGATGGGACTCCATTGAACAGATCATACCAGCTTTAATAAGACACAGAGCCAGAACCCCCCCCCCACCCCCACCCCACCCCCCCCCCCCCGGCCCATCACACATACACACATACCCATCTTGCAACAGGGCTCTCATTCAGGAAAGAACGTCTCTTCCTCCATACCATTCAATGTGACTGGGCTCCAACTGCAGATGTATGGGTAACCACAGCTAATAATCAGAGAAGAGGATAAAACAGAAAGAAAGGTTTTTTTTGTACCACATATGCCTATCCCTACCTCAGATGCCACAGCAAGCAAAACTGAACTGGCCACTGAGGAAGAGAAAAAGATCATGTTTGCCATTTAAGGATAATATAAAACCATCTATCATCTAGACACTATTTGAAAAGTCATGGGGACTGGCCAGGTTTTAAACCACAGGAAGATGAGTTCAACCCTCTAAAGGATAGATTTTGAAGGGTTAATGGGAAATAAAATTAAGTTGTACTCATTGATTTTACTGGATTACTTTTGCTTTATTTATGTATTTATTTTTTTGCATCTGCTTGAATACCTCAGGGTTAGTGGCTTAGAATCATTTCTGCTTAAGTGATGTCTATTGGCTGGAATTTCATAGCACACAGATAATTCTGGTTTAGATCTAATATCCACCCAGAACAATGAAAAAAGTTTGGAGTCTGTGCTGGTCAGCCCCTGAGATGGCCCATTAAAGTTCTTACCCCTTTTTGTTTCCATTACATCCTTGTATAAACTTCCTCCCACCCTGAAAGAGGCTCATCCGGAATAATGTCGAAAAGAATTTAATAGGAAAGAGTGTGTGCGACCTCCAATGGTCATAAAGTACATTCTGGCTTTCACTTGCTCTGGAGGAAGCTGGCCACCACGTTAAAAGGCCTCTGGAGACATCCACACAGTAAGGAACGGAGGCTTCCTACCAGTAACCAGCCCAGCTTGCCAGGCATGTGTGTGAGCCATCCTAGAATGGATCATTTCTCCCCAGTCATACCCTAGGATGACTATACTCTGTACAACTGACTTTTGCAGTATGTGATGTTTAGTTTCATGTGTTGATTGACTGGGCTAAGGAATACCCAAATAGTTGGTAAAACAATATTTCTGTGTGTGTCTGTGAGAGCATTTCCAGAAGAGATTAACATTCAGATTGGTGAACTGAGTGAAGCAGATGGTCCTTCCTAATGCAGGCAGCACCGTCCAATCTGTCAAGGGTCCAAATGATAGAACAAAAAGATGGAAGGGGTGAATTCATTTGAATACCCTGGTAAAACTAAATCTTAGTGTAAATTATAATAGAAGAAAACAGTGAATATATTGACATGCTTGTAATTTTTATATGAAATATTAAATTCTTAATATCAATTTTTATATTGGATAGTCTGCTTAAGCATTAATATTTTGAGATGCCAAATAATTGACTAATAAAACTGGATTTTTCTTTGCTTATTACACTGAGAAGAAGATAGAATTTGGAATGTAAGATTGTCATTCCAAGTTTGCTCAATTATAGTTTCAGTTATCAGTGGGTAACCTAGAAAGTTTCTGACTTTTCATAGTGGTTTGTGATTTTGCTAAGGTGAGGCAAAATTTTTAATTGCTTGTGTTTCAAAGCTGATGTACAGAAGGAAACCACATAGGAAGTGAGAGAACATATTCTACAGGGCATATCACCATCTCCATCCGCTCTTTTGGCCTCTATTAATTATGAAGTATACATTACTTTCAGTAATGAGTTTGGAGAATCTCAAAGGTTTTAAGAACATATCTTGTTCTGTAAGAATCTGAGACTCAGTTTCCTGCTATGAGACAATTTGAATATTAGTTAGACCTAATTTCAGAAAATTCATGTCAGGTGAGAAAAAAGATAATACATATGAAAAACCAACCAATAATCTCTAATTGCTTTACAAATCCCTATAACCATACTATGATTTAGAAACATTGTAATAACCACACAGTGATGTAATTGCACATTACATTTTAAATTCTTTTTTGAACTATTTATAAATAAATGTTGATTCCAAATAATAGAAAAAAATATTTTCAATTAATTAAAATGTCTTTACAGAGTACCAATACAGTACCAAGATGGGAAGTTGAAACTAGATAAAACTGTATAATAAAATGCTATTTTATTAAAGCTAGACTGTATTATAAATATAAGTAATAGTATAGTATATGCTTCAGAAAGATTTCCCATATAAGCCTGATTTAATATGCCAGTAACAATAATGCCTCAGTTATCTTAAAAAATAACACATTTATAATTTTATAGAATAAAATTTTAAAGTAGTAGCTACAAATATGAGTCAATCTCAGAGTAGCAACCACCTTTTAACATATATTTTTGGCTTTTATCCTTTTCTTTTTTTTTTAGATAAACAGGTTTTTTTGAAAACGGTTATATCTGTAACAAATCAAGTTTTTGTGCTTTTTTTTAAAGAAAACTTCATATTAATATGTATCTATACCTTTTTGAGTAAAATCAACATTTTTGAAGTATATACTGTGTGTTAAATTCTAAACAGATAATGGAGATGGTGTGAACAAGTTTACCAAGTAATCTTAAATTAAAAAAAAAAATCATGTAAAAACACAATTTACCAAAAGTGACACAATAATAAATTGAAATCCAGTATAATCCTATGGGCTTCCCAAGAGGTACTAGTGGTAAAGAACACGCCTGTCAATGCAGGAGACTGAGACATGGGTTCGATTAATGGATCAGGAAGATCCCCTGGAGGAAGCCATGGCAACCCATTCCAATATTCTTTCCTAGAGAATCCCAAGGACAGAGGAGCCTTGTGGGTCACAGAGTCAGACATGACTGAAGTGACTTAGCCTGCCTGCACACATATAATCCTATACCCAATACGATAAAAGCAAACTTGAGTTGAAAAGTTTCCCACAAAGCAATTGCCAAAGCAACTGGTTCTGTTGGTTGAATTTATCCCTTCACTTAAGAAAAAGAGTATACTTAATTTGTAATAATTCTTCCATATATTAACATTTATTAGCTATTTTTTGAGACCAATATAACCTTGACAGCAAACCCTAATAAGAGCACAGCAATGAAGGATAATTGCTGGACCATTTCACTTGTAAACATAACATATGAAAACTTAAAAATAGTAATAAAGATTCAAATCCAGACCATTATAATATGTTCAATACTTCATAACCAAGTTGGGCTTACCTGAGAAATGCAATATTGTTTTCAGTAAAATCAATCAAGTGAATTTGTACATCAATAGAATAAATGAAAAACTCTTAATAGATGCTTCAAAAGTGTTTTATAAAGTTCATAATATAACACTATGTATGTTATATATTATACAATATATGCATATGTAATATATGTTATATATAATATAATGTGTTATAAAATTTGTAACATAAAATCTAAAGACCAAGATGATGTATATGCAAACTGACATACATTTTAAATCTAATAATATCTATTCAATTCTTTCCTCCTAAGAATAGGAATGAGATAAATATACTTGTTATCATTATTTCAATACAGAATTTACATGAGATCTTGAAGGATACAAAAGGCAAGGGAAAAATAAAATTAAAAAACCCATAAGACTGGAAAAAATGTATAAATTTGTCATTATTATGATCAAATGATTTTTAATTTACACAATCCAGAAAAACCTGGAATAAATATAATTAAAAAATAAATTCAACAACTTCTCTGATATAATATAATTTAAAATTAATAAATTCCTAAATAGCACCCACATTAAGCAATTTTTTTAAATTTTTAAATTATATAAAGTAACATCACACACATCAAATAGACGTTTTTTTAAATACTTGTTTATTTTTGGCTGTGCTTGGTCTTAGTTGCTACAAGGGCTTTTTTCTAGTTGGGGAGAGAGCTAGGTCTACTCTTTAGTTGTGGTACACGAGCTTCTCATTGTGGTGGCTTCTCTTGGCACAGAGTATAGGCCCTAGGCATGTAGGCTTCAGTAACTGTGGCTCCCAGGCTCTAGGGCATAGGCTCGGTAGTTGAGGCACATGGGTTTAGTAATTTCATGGCATGTGAGATCTTCCCAGATCAGGGATTGAACCTGCGTCTCCTGATCCTGCCTGCATTGGCAGGCAGATTCTTTACCACTGAGCCACCAGGGAATCCTCAAATAGACTTTTGACTTCCAACTATAGTGGAGTGGACTATGTCAAATTATCTCTTCTAAACACAAGAATAAATGTAAAAACTGGAAAATATACCCCTTCAAATTCCATAACTTCTCATCTCTGGAAATCAAATAAGGTAAAACTGTAATAAGTGTTCATTCAAGAAAAACTATTAAATGATGGGTAAGAACAGTGGGCTCAAAGCTATGGTTTTTCCAGTAGTCATGTGTGGATTTGAGAGTTGGACTATAAAGAAAGGTGAGCACTAAAGAATAGATGCTTTTGAACTGTGGTGTTGCAGAAGAGTCTTGAGAGTCCCTTGGACTGCAAGGAGATCAAACCAGTCTACCCTAAAGGAGATCAGTCCAGAGTGTTCATTGGAAGGACTGATGTTGAAGTTGAAACTCCAATACTTAATGGCCACCTGATGCAAAGAACTGGCTCCTTGGAAAAGACCCTGATGCTGGGAAGGATTGAACGTGGGAGGATAAGGGGACAACAGAGGATGGGATCGTTGGATGGCGTCACTGACAAACGCATCACTGATGCGTTTGAATAAGCTCCGTGAGTTGGTGATGGACAGGGAAGCCTGGCACGCTGTAGTCCATGAGTTCTAAAGTCTGACACGACTGAGCGACTGAGCTGAACTGAAGAACAGTGGGAGTCTGTAGCCTTACCCAACCTCTGCCCTGTCAAGCTTGATTTTGTAATATTACTATATTTGGGCTGGGAAAGGGAAAAATAAAAGTTTCACTGCTTAAAGGTAGACTTGATTTGAGGCAAAAGGTGCATACTCAGGACTGACTGTGTCATCTGTAAATGTAGCAAACTTTGTAGGCAACATTGGGAAAATCTTATGACTGTTACTCTGGGATTAGCATCTCTGTTGGGACAGTGAAAAAGCTAGCCAGAAAATTAGTGGGCAATCTTTGAAATTAGAGAAACATAAAAGGTTATATACCCTTTCAGATGTTACCATCTAAGTGGGAAGCTATACATGTGCAAGGGAGATCAGGGATGGTTCTAGGAAAAGAAAATGCTTAGCAAGTGTTGAAGATGGCCTCAGTGTTTTCTAACTCACACACAAATTTATTGTCAGAAATTGAAGAGAAATTCAAGTTGTTTAAGTACATTCTTTCCAATTCTACATTAACCATTGAACTGTGTAGAAAAAGCAGACGCACCAAGAAAGTCAGGATGACAAAAAAAACAGAAGTGATATCACCAGCCATACATTTCAGGGAAAAAAATTTCATAGGTTTAGTCCAAGCAAGTTATTGAAATAGAATTTTTAAAATACATATATAAATTAATAAAACAAAAATTTAAAAAGCAGCAACAACTACCCTCAAGGGGGAGGGGTAGCAAAATTTGGAGTTGTAACAAAATAAGATATGAAGTATCCAATTGTCAACATAAGATAGGCAAACAAATAAAAAGTATGGCATGTACTCAGGAGAAATGTATTGAGTAAGAACTCTGAGTGGATCCATATGTTACATTTATTAAAGGAAACCTCTGACTCAGATATTGCAAATAAATTCAAGAAATTAAACTGTGTTTAAGTAAACAATGAAAATTAAGAGTATAATACCTCAAATAGGGTATATTAAGACAAAAATAGAAACTGTAGAAAAGAACCAAATGAAATACCTAGAATTAAAAAGCACAAGTAATAATAACAATGTACAATGAGGTTTATGAAATATATAGAATTAGAATATATTAAAAATGCAAAGAACTGGAAGGAAGAAATGGAAGTTAATTTGAAATGAAAGCAGATCCTAATAAACCAAAGCTGAGTAATATAACATGAAACAAACCGTGCATTTTGTAAAATATAGACATATACATCTAGTAAGCCAATCTAAGATACAAAATGAAATACTAAAAAGTATACACTTTTTTTAATTTTTAAAAAATTATTATTTGTTTATTTATTTGGCTGTGCTGGGTTTTTTGGAGAAGGCAATGGCAATCCACTCCAGTACTCTTGCCTGGAAAATCCCATGGATAGAGGAGCCTGGTAGGCTGCAGTCCATGGGGTCGCTAGAGTCAGATACGACTGAGCGACTTCACTTTCACTTTTCACTTTCATGCATTGGAGAAGGAAATGGCAACCCACTCCAGTGTTCTTACTTGGAGAATCCCAGGGACGGGGGAGCCTGGTGGGCTGCTGTCTATGGGGTCGCACAGAGTCAGACACGACTGAAGCGACTTAGCAGCAGCAGCAGCAGCTGGGTCTTTGCTGTTGTGTGGGCTTTTCTCTAGTTGTGGAGCACGGAGGCTACTCTGTAGTTGTGTGCAGGCTTCTCATTGCTATGGCTTCTCTTGTTTCAGAGCTTGGGCTGTAGGGCATGCAGGCTTCAGTAGTTGCAGTGCGTGGGCTCAGGAGTTAAGGCTCCCCGGCTCTAAAGCACAGATTCAATAGTTGTGGTACAGAGGCTTAGCTGCCCTATGGCACGTGGGATCTTTCCAGGCCAGGGATCAAACCTGTATCCTCTGCACTGGCAGGCAGATTCTTCACCACTGAGTCATTAGGGAAGCCCCAAAGTACACATTTAATCAAGGGAAAAGGGAAGAAAACTTTTACACACAAGAAGTAGAAGGATGACAAACCTAAAATAAATTGATATTAATTTCCTAGAGCTTCTGGAAGAAATAACAGCAAAATGAGTAGCTTAAAACAATAAAAATTTATTCTCTCATTATTCAAAATTCTGGACACGTGGAAGTTCAAAATCAAGACGATGGCAACTGCTCTTGTTCTGCTTTATTTTCTTATTGTGATCATTTATAGTAAGTATTGTCAACACATATAATAAATAATCTATTAGGAATAAAAATAAGTTTTATTTGAGTTAACTGAAGACTGTAGCCCGAGAGACACAGTTTCAAGAAGCACCTGAATGGTATTCTTCCAAACTACAAAATGGAGGAGGTTTATGTAGATAAAACCCACAAAGTTACATAGATTGTTTGTCAAGAATTAGGATTGGAGCTGGCAAGAATAAGGTGCTTGATAAGCAAGAATTGATTAGGAAAAAAAAAAATGACAAGGATCCAAAATGGTTGCATAATTATAAGACTTTAAGACTATAAAATTGCAGCTCTCAGCTGCTAGCCCATATTGAGAATGGCGGATACTGTCCTTGAGTCTCATACTATTCAGAAAATTCAAGTATACAGTGATGCAATTATGGTCTGAAACCATATACACAATGACCACTTGGTTCCATTTTTAATGCTTGAACCACGGTTACTCCAGTTTGATTATTAAATGCATTTGTTTCTTTAATGGTTACAACAGTATACAATGCATATATATTGGCCATAAGACCGGCTATTCTATTTACCATAAGGTTCAAACTATGTATAAGTCCATACCTCAACATGTGAAAATTCCTCCCATCAGTACCCTCAAAATTTTTAAGTGTATTCTGCATGGATTCATCTTTTTCTGTGAAGACTATAAACTCCTTATGGGAAGAATAACTCCTGTTTTTTGCTCATTGTTTATAAAGTTAAAGAAAAAAGTAAAATTCTATGGTAGATATTAAATATTTGTTGAATAAATGCTTCTATGTATGCATAAATACATTTTAGGATATATTTGTCTAATACTATGTAATTCACAAAGATTTGATTCAAAAAGAGCAAATAAATTAATAGATTTTTAATCCACCTCATTTTACAGGACATACAAAACAGACCTCAGAATCAGTTTGCAATAGGGATGAGGAAATAAGTAGTTTTCATTGTGGTAATTTCAATATACTGTTAGTCATTCAGTTGATGGTGAGACAGAGGTAAAGAATCTGCCTGTCAATCAATTCAGGAGAGTCAGAAGATGTAGATTTGATTCCTTGGTCAGGAGATACCATGGAGGAGGAAATAGAAACCCACTCCAGTATTCTTACCTGGACAATCTCATGGACAGAGGGGCCTGAAGGGCAGGGGTCACAAAGAGTTGGACATGACTGGGCACATACAAGATGTTTTATCTGTTTCTCTTAATGTACTCATCTTTTTAAAATTTCTTTTAAAAGTTTTTCATATTTTCATTGCTTTTTAATCACAATTCCTGAGATACAGAATAAACTTTTTGCTTCCAATAAGGTATTACTTATAACGAATCAAATAGTATCTTTCAAATAATAAGTTGACTTAAACAAATATACAAATAATGTAAGATAACCACCATGAATCTAGATAAATTATATGAATGAGTGATGTGCTTATATTATAGACAGAGTATAGAAACACTGAAAAGCATATTTCAATAGACTATTACACTCAAATACAGAAAGTTGAATGTCATTTTAGAATGAGCATAGATTTTGATGACCAGTGGAAAATAATTTTAAACATTTACTGGAGAATTAAGAAACATTAAATATTTTCCTTAGCAATTAATAGAGATAGTTTATTTAAGTATTTAAGCTCTGTCATGTGAACACCAGCTATGTTTTGCAGATGAAGAAACAAAAGCACAAAAATATCTATAAAACTTGTCTGAGTTCTCATGGCTGGGAAGTGGTTGGAACAAATTTTGGAACCAAGTCACAGGATCCAAAGGGACACATTTTTCTTCATTGTGGGGCTTTTTGTTTGTTTTTATAGGTGGAATTTTTTTTTTCTTTTTTTGGAGTATAATTGCTTTCCAATGTTGTGTTAGTTTCTGCAATACAATGAAGTGAATCAGCTATCTGTATACATATATCGCCTCATCACTGTGTTTTAATGGTTGCTTCACTTCAGCTTATCAGATTTTTTCCTCCACAACTACTTATTTGCTAGATAACTGAAGGTACATTATTTAAACTCCATAAGTAGGCATGATGTTTTTGGAAATTAAATAAAGGTATGTGTTTAACTCTAGGTTTTCAGAGACACTCAAAAATGTTAGTCTCTTCTCCTCTTTCTTAAACTCAAGGATGAGAGCGCCTCTTATTTCACATTCTGTTTCTGTCTGGATCAAGTTTCCTATGGGCTGTCAGAGCTGCTAAATCAGATATCTTTTCATACATGCCACTTAGAAGAGTCAGGAACACTGTCTTCCTGCAGTTCTTGGGCCCTTTAAATACAGAGCGAGAGCCTCTCACTGGTCTCTCTGTGCAGCAGCTCACTGTCAGCATTTCACTGCTGTCTGACCGGCACCAGAGCCTGGAGCTCATTGATAATACAAAGAGAGAAATGTCTGCTCTCTGACAGACACTGATGGCAGGGGCTGCCACTCCCAGCGGGCTGTGACTTGGGCCACAACCAAACACAGCATGCCACAGGCTGAATCCACTTTGATGAAATAGGATTTCTTTCTTCTGTTGGAGGGTTCATTGGACTTATTTAAATTAGGTTGTGATTCTCACTGAAACAGACCAATCTTGGTAACTAGCAATAATTTGCATTATCCTTCTGAAATGCAGGAGGTTATATAGGAATTTTATCCACAACTACTACTGCAGTGTGACTTTAGTCAGAACTTCATTCTGCAATATTTTATTCTCGTTTCTAAAACCACTGTTTCACTTGGAGTCTTATTGCTAATTAAAAGAACTGTTTCCAAATCTCAAACTCTTCTTTATCTCATCATTTCATACTTCTCTATATTGAACTTCCTTAAAAAAAAACTTTGGTTTCACCATGTCCTTCTACTGATTTTTTTTTTTTTTCTTTGCTTTTCTGTTTTCCCCCAGAATCTCTAGTTTGTTTTAGGGATAAATAGAGCATATAGAACAAAAAGAGACAAATCATATATGATGTGGTAGTTCATTTTGCAGATGAGAAAATGGAGAGTAACATTGATTAACCCTCTTTGTTAGTGAAGGGTAAAAACAAGGATGTAAATATTTTTGCCTTTAATCTAGCACACTTTGAAATTTGTCACACAGTTATACAAGTGAAATGAAAAGGAGAATTTCTGATGGTAAATTAGCATATTAAACTCTACTTACGTAGTATTATACACACTTATATAATCATAACTTTTGTCCCTATACTAGCCAGATTTTGTAATAGATTAAAAATAGTATTCACCAAGCTTTGTAGAGGGCTTCCCTAGTAGATCAGTGGTAAAGAATTTGCTTGCCAAAACTCAGGAGACATGAGTTCAATTCCTGGGTGGAGAAGATGCCCTGGAGAAGGAAATGGCAACCCTCTCCAGTATTCTTGCCTAGGAAATCCCTTGGACAGAGAAGGCTGGTGGGCTACAGTCCATGGCGTTGCAAAAGAGTCAGACATGACTAAGTGGCTAAAAACCAGGAAAGCTTTTGTGAAACAGGAATTTATTCTTGTTTAATAAAGGAAATACTGAATTACAGAGCCAAAGAAAAGATGGAGATGTATTATCCTGTCTTTCATTTTAATTTCAAAGTTTTTTTTTTAATTTCAAATATGTAAGGGAGCCTGTGAAATGAAACTTTAACTTATATCAAGATATAAACTGATAGTATATGTTTATATATACACTGATATTATATAAAACTCACAAAAATGACAGAAACAGTTTCAGTTTCTAGAACTAAAAGTGCTTTATTGATTTATATATAAATTTTTATGTCATTCTCTGATAAGAAAAAACTCCTCAAAATGAGCAGGAACATAATCATGAATAAAATTTTAAGTGCGAGTGTCAGATTCTGTTCTAAATATAGAAGGAAATTCAGCAACAGAGAATTTAAGTTGTGTATTGAAGTAGACAATGCTAGCATGCAACTACTACTCAAACAACAGAAATGAAATTCTGAGAATACAATATATGCATAGAGTGGAAAGCTGCTCAACCTTATCAATTTTCAAAAAAATTCAGGTTGAATCAAGAAAATGACATTTTATATACAGCAGATTAGCCAAGCATTAAAATGTTAATATTGGGAAGGATGTGGAAAAATCCAAACTCTTCATCGTTGGTGTAAACACAGAGTCAGACTCAACTTAGTGACTGAATGAAAGCACCCTGATAAGCAACTTGGCAGCATTACTTAATGTTTTATGCTAAGCACACATGCCCATGGAAATTTGTATCAGAGCATTAAGTATACTGTGGTTAAAAAATAAATTTGGAGTTTTAGCAACATTATTTTCCATAGGCGAACATATATATCAAATGTCCTTCAATCTTATTCTTGATTATGATAATATCTGGAAATGTGGGCTTCCTTATCATGATGAGGTTGATGTTAACAATAGGCATAAAATGATATTAAGCTAAATGCAAGCTTTCTATTGTATTTGAAATCATTCACTTCTTTTAAAATACAGAAAAATGTGGCAAATATATACAAGTCAAAAAAATCAACTATTTTTTCATTTGTATTAAGCTGCCATCTTTTCAGTATCAATGATTTGGGAATATAGAATACAGTTCTTAAATGTTCATAAACTTTGAATGAGATATTTTGTTTCTAAAATCAATTATATCTAGTCCAGAACTCTTTCCTGTCTTTTATTAAATGTAGGAATAGGTTGAATTTCCTCTTTATCCCAGAGGCTTTATCTATCAAGTATTTTGCTATGATAGTTGTAGAAAGCATGTTTTAGAATTTCATTTTAACATGTAACATTTTATCAGTTTGCTATGCTATGCTATGCTAAGTCACTTCAGTCGTGTCCGACTCTGTGTGACCCCATAGACGGCAGCCACCAGGCTCCCCCGTCCCTGGGGTTCTCCAGGCAAGAACACTGGAGTGGGTTGCCATTTCCTTCTCCAGCGCATGAAAGTGAAAAGTGAAAGCGAAGTCGCTCAGTCGTGTCCGACTCTTAGCGACCCCATGGACTGCAGCCTACCAGGCTCCTCCATCCATGGGATTTTCCAGGCAAAAGTACTGGAGTGGGGTGCCATTTATCAGTTTAGTAATTTTAAAAATTGTTCTTCCACTTAAACTCAGTATTTTTTCTTGAAAATCAAATGTTCTGCAAATGGAAAAAGTATAATATAGTGCCATGTATTAACATCAAATATTAAACATTTTCTAAAACATGATCAAAAGCTATTAAAATATCTATATGTTAGTAATAAAGAATCATTTTAAGATTGTGAAAATCTCATTTTTATAATTTTAAAATTACTCTGCTTAGTAACATACACATATTGACTCTTAGCCTAGGGACATATATCCTTTTGTTAATAGTTGGCAAACTTTTCAAAATATCTGATTACTACTAAACTATGTATGAAATAAAATTTGAAAATTTTCTCACATGTTATTTTGTTAAAAAATTTTTACTATATTTTTGTGAATGTAAATACGGTATACAATTTTTTTTTCTATGTAAACAACAGGGAAACACGTTGTATTGGTGATGATCTGCTATTTTCAGATTTCTTTTCAATGATACTGGCTATACACTGGGATTTTGCTTTAGAAATAAAAATGTTATTGAATATATTATTCAGTACTTCTACAAGATGAATTAGTTCTAGAACTCTGCTGTACAACATAGTAACTCTAGTCAACAATACTGTATTGTGCATTTGACAATTTACTAAAAAGGGCAGATCTCATGTTAAGTCTTGTGCTCTCTATCTCTTGTACACACACACATGCATACACACAAAGGCTCACAAAGACACAAGGAAACTTTTGGAGATGATGCGTGTGTCTCCTACTTTGAAGTAATGGTTTTATCAACGTGGATACATTAAATAAACAGTTTTTGTCTAAAACTTATACCTCAGTAAAGCTGTTTTTCTTTTTTACTTAGAAAAAACTGTGTATGAATATGAGTAATTTAGACTTTTCCTTGGATTTTTTAAAAACCTTAAAAAAACTTGGAACATGCACCAACTTCCTGTAATATTGTGTAAGTGCATTAAAATAAGAATATATATTATTTAAGAGTTTATCTTCATTACTAAAATAGAAAAATAGTTACAGTAAGCAGTGTTAAAGTCAATTTCTTTAAATTTATATTAAATATTTTAATCACTATCTTTAATCATATTAACAGGGGCTTCCCTGTAGCTCAGATGGTAAAGACTTTGCCTGCAATGCGGAAGACCCTGGTTCAATCCCTGGGTCAGGAATATCCCTAGAGAAGGGAATGGCAACCCAACCCAGTATTCTTGCGTTGAAAATTTCATGGACAGAGGAACCTGGTAGGCTACAGTTCATGGAGTTGCAAAGAGTCAGACACCACTGAGCAACTAACACTTATCAGTTACCACTATAGATCATTATAGCCATATTAAACCAAATGACTATCCTTTTTAAAAAAATGTTATATGCTCAGTGCAGTGCTAAGTTCTTAAAATAGGTTACCTATTTCAATTCACCCAACAACCGTCTAAATTAATACTGCAACTACTCTCACTTTACAGATAAAGAAATTAAGATTTAGAGATGTGTGTATCTTTCCCAGTTCACACAGTCACAAATTCCACAGCCATTCTTGCCATAAAAACTGACTGCTCTGCCTGAGCTTTTAACTACCAGGCTGCATCTTTACTGGTGAAAGAACAGGTGGTGTAGATCTACTTTGTCATATAGTTATTAAGAAATAATGTGCATCATATAACATCTATGAAAATGCTCAAAACATTTTTAATTTCACCGTTTTACAAAGTCAGCTAAAAAGAAAAGGATATGTAAATTTAGAAAGGTAACATGCAACAATCTGGAAAAATATATAATGTTTTTGTAGATTATTAGCATAAATGACATAGAACATTTGGTATTGATAACATTTAGAAAGTCCTTTTAAACAAAGGCAAAAAAAAGTAACTGCAGCATTTCATCCGTAACCAGATGGCCAGGCATAGGCAAATCAGTAGTATGTAAATAACTGCATTGTAAGGACACATAAAAAATGCCTAGCTACTCCACATCTACTTTATACATAGATGGTTCCCATGCAGACAAGACAAAAATATGTACTTTTTATTGTGGCTAATGCAGTCCCCAGAGTTGCTAGCACCATTTTGAAGTTCATTTATATAAAGATACGAAAACAGATGTGTCAGGAACATCTGGATCCTGTGCTAAAATCAACTGTGAAATATAGTGCATATGCAATTCAAACCACACATAAAATAAAATGGGAAAATATAGTCAACTGTTAAGTTACTGAAAAGTCAGCACCATTATTCTCCATCTTGAGGCAGATAGCAAATATCTTTTCCTGTAGTACTATATTAGCAAACATTACAGAGAGAGTAATTTACATCCTCCAAGTCAGCCAATGTCATATAACAACAAACAAATAATTTTGGAAAGAATACAAGAACATATTTTCATATGGACATAAGTTTATTAGTGATAGTTATAGCTATCCTAACAAAAAACTTATCAAAATATTTGCCTCAAAATAACATTTCTGATGTATTGAAGGAAGGTTACCAGCCAAAACAGGTCATCCACAGCTAATTATATGGCTTTTGTCTTTGTGCATACATTATGATTGGCAAGCTGCCAATGGACATGTGTAAATAATGAACAAAATGATGAATTTAAAAATTCTAAACCATTGGACCTGGCTGCTGTCTTAACGACAGAATATTAACTTCCACACCTGGTCCCCATTCTGATAATACTGTAGTATCTTCATCACATTTATTTGCATTGTCTGCTCTCAAATATTAACATGAGTAGTATAAAGGAGGATTATAATCTTCTGGAAAAAATAAAATGATTACTTTGGCTGAAGAGTTGTTTGCTTTAATAAAGTTCTGCCTTTTTTAAATTGCTTCTAATATTGTTCACTTTAACCTATTTCTTTAAGTCACTTTATCTCAGCCCTCACTCATGCTGTCTGTATCTAGTTTATTTCCACTGGTTTATCCAAACTTTCACTCCTCCATTTTTAAGTTAGGAGCCATGTTGTCTTTTCCTTTGTATGATCCCTAAAAACAGCTAGCTTAAATGTATGCTCACAATGAGTATTCAGATCTCTCCTTTAACTGATCACCTAGTTACATAATAACTTAAGACAGAAACAATAGTTCAATTTTCCTTTTGTAATAACTTTTTATGCACTTTTAAGAATTTAATTGACTCTGTAGAATCTTTTTTTTAATAAGACTAATAATATTGCCCCAATTATTTATGCTTTTAAACTCATTTAAAGATAGGTGTAGCTGCATTTTGCCAAAATTTATTAATTCTGCAAGTTAATTCCTTCCCTAAAGTTACATTTCTTTTTTTCCATTAAAAAGAATCCCTGCTGATGCTGCTGCTAAGTCGCTTCAGTTGTGTCCGACTCTGTGAGGCCCCATGGACTGCAGCCTACCAGGCTTCTCTGTCCATGGGATTCTCCAGGCAAGAACACTGGAGTGGGTTGCCATTTCCTTCTCCAATGCATGAAAGTGGAAAGTGAAAGTGAAGTCACTCAGTCGTGTCTGACTCTTAGCGACCCCATGGACTGCAGCCTACCAGGCTCCTCCATCCATGGGATTTTCTGGGCAATAGTACTGGAGTGGGGTGCCCATTGCCTTCTCCCAAAAAGAATCCCTAAATATGGAAGGAATTTAATTTTCATGGTTTCTTGTATTATTCAAAAGATGTCACCCATTATTTAACCTTTATTATATTCTTGATCTTTTTCTGCTTATGTATAATAAAACTTTAGATACATTTGACATTTATAGAATATTTGGTTTAGCTTTTGCTATAAATGTTCACAATAGATTTCAAACTGTAAAATTTACTTTGAAGTAAACTTTAAAAAACTTAAAGGACAATCATTAAGTTATAGGAGCATATTACAGATATGAATATTCTACATCTTAAATGTCTAATATTATACATTTTAACTTTTAACAGGGAAGACACAAATGACACATCTGCCATCACTGTAAGTTTCTATGTCCATACTAGGGCCTTCTGATAGTATACAGTACTTTCAAATTAGAGTCAAGTTTGGTCTTAAAATCTTTCCTATAATATGACTAAAATGGCTACCAATGAATTGGATTTTTGTGTTTTAAAACCGGTTGTTTATTGATTGTAAATTGGTTTTCTTAATCATTCAGGGAGTTTGTCATAATACACACTTCTATGTCTGCTCCCTGGAGATTTTGATTCAGTGGACCTGAGATCTGCATTTTGATTAAAATGCCCAATTAATCCTTAAAGTGTCAGGATGACATACATTTAAGGTTGACATTTAGGAATATATGGCTTGAGACACTCAATTTAATGATCTTCTCTTTGTGTTTTTACTTTTTACTTACATATTCATACATTGATTTATTATTTGTGCTTATTTACTTGAGTAACACCATGGACTGAATGTCTATCCACAGAATCTACATGTTGAAGCCCTAATCTCCAGTGTAATTTATCTGGAGATGGGGAGTCTAAGGAAATAATTAAAATTGGGACTTGATATGACATCCACTGGATCATGGAAAAAGCAAGAGAGTTCCAGAAAAACATCTATTTCTGCTTTATTGACTATGCCAAAGCCTTTGACTGTGTGGATCACAATAAACTGTGGAAAATTCTGAACGAGATGGGTATACCAGACCACCTGACCTGCCTCTTGAGAAATTTGTATGCAAGTCAAGAAGCAACAGTTAGAACTGAACATGGAACAACAGACTGGTTCCAAATAGGAAAAGGAGTATGTCAAGGCTGTATATTGTCACCCTGCTTATTTAACGTATATGCAGAGTACATCATGAGAAATGCTGGACTGGAAGAAGAACAAGCTGGAATCAAGATTGCCGGGAGAAATCTCAATAACCTCAGATATGCAGCTGACACCACCCTTATGGCAGAAAGTGAAGAGGAACTCAAAAGCCTCTTGATGAAAGTGAAAGAGGAGAGTGAATAAGTTGGCTTAAAGCTCAACATTCAGAAAACGAAGATCGTGGCATCTGGTCCCATCACTTCATGGGAAATAGATGGGGAAACAGTGGAAACCGTGTCAGACTATTTTTTGAGGCTCCAAAATCACTGCAGATGGTGATTGCAGCCATGAAATTAAAAGACGCTTACTCCTTGGAAGGAAAGTTATGACCAACCTAGATAGCGTGTTCAAAAGCAGAGGCATTACTTTGCCAACAAAGGTTCATCTAGTCAAGGCTATGGTTTTTCCTGTGGTCATGTATGGATGTGAGAGTTGGACTGTGAAGAAGGCTGAGCACCGAAGAACTGATGCTTTTGAACTGTGGTGTTGGAGAAGACTCTTGAGAGTCCCTTGGACTGCAAGGAGATCCACCCAGTCCATTCTGAAGGAGATCAGCCCTGGGATTTCTTTGGAGGGAATGATAGTGAAGCTGAAACTCCAGTACTTTGGCCACCTCATGCGAAGAGTTGACTCATTGGAAAAGACTCTGATGCTGGGAGGGATTGGGGGCAGGAGGAGAAGGGGCCGACAGAGGATGAGATGGCTGGATGGCATCACTGACTTGATGGAAGTGAGTCTGAGTGAACTCCGGAAGTTGGTGATGGACAAGGAGGCCTGGCGTGCTGCGATTCATGGGGTCGCAAAGAGTCGGACACGACTGAGTGACTGAACTGAACTGAACTGATATGATAAGAGTAATATTCTTATAGGAAGAGTACCTGAATGTTCGCTGTTTTTCTCAGGGTGTCTGCACCTAGAGCAGAGCACATGAGGACATGACAATAAGACAGTCATCTGCAACCAGGAAGAGGGCCTCACCAGAAACAAATTATGTGGGCACCTTGATCTCAGACTTCCAGTCTCGAGGACTGTGAGGAAACAAATATCTGGTGTTTAAGCCACATGGTATATAGTATTTTATTGTGGAAGGCTAATTAATACATGGAATAAATGACAGTGATTTCTATTAATCTTTGCTTTTTAATCATCATATTTGTAGTAAAGCTTTTTCTCATTTTCAGGAAGGGTTGCCCTTGACCTTCATTTAAAAATCCAAAGGGGTGAAGCATAACAAACAAATGAAAAACAAGACAACTATATCTGTCAGATGTTAGCCAAACAAATAGTTATTGAACAAAAGTAGTCAAAGGTACAAATTTCAAACAGAACCTGACATGGAATAGATGACTGGTTCAAAATTGGGAAAGAAGTACATTAAGATTATATATTGTCACCCTGCTTATTTAACTTATATGCAGAGTACATCATGCAAAATGCTAGACTGGGTGAATCACAAGCTGGAATCAAGATTTCTGGGAGAAATAACAACCTCAGATATACAGATGATAACACTGTAATGGCAGAAGTGAAGAGGAACTAAAGACACTCTTGATGTGGGTGAAGGAGCAGAGTGAAAAACCTGGCTTAAAACTCAACATCCAAAAACTAAGATCATGGCATCCAGTCCCATCATTTCACAGCAAATAGATGGGGGAAAAGTGGGAACAGTGACAGATTTTATATTTTTGGGCTCCAAAATCGCGGTGGATGGTGACTTCATCCATGCAATTAAATGACACTTGCTCTTTGGAAGAAAAGCAATGGTAAACCTAGACAGCAATCTCACTTTGCAAACAAAGGTCTGTATAGTCAAAGGCATGATTTTTTCAGTAGTCATATATGTGTACGAGAGTTGGACCATAAACAAGGCTGAGCGCCAAAGAATTGATGTTTTTGAACTGTGGTGTTGGAGAAGACTTTTGAGAGTCCCTTGGACAGCAAGGAGATCTAACAGGTTCATCCTAAAGGAAATCAGTCCTGAATATTCATTGGAAGGACTGATGCTGAAGCTGAAGCTCCAATACTTTGGCCACCTGATGCAAAGAGCTGACTCATTGGAAAAGATCTTGATGCTGGGAAAGGTTGAGGAGAGGAGGAGAAGAGGGTGACAGGGGATGAGATGGTTGGATGGCATCACCAATTCAGTGGACAAGAGTTTGAGCAAACTCTGGAAGACGGTGAAGGACAGGGAAGCCTGGCATGCTGCAGTCCATGGGATTGCAAAGAATTAGACATGACTCAGCAAATGAACAATAGCAATGTAATGTAATGTATGGCATGATGGCTATAATTAACAGTGCTATGGTATATTTAAAGGTGATAAGGGTGGATTTTAATAACTTTTTGTCACAAGGAAAAAAGTATAGCTATGTAGATGATATATAGATGATTAGTTCAGTTCAGTTCAGTCGCTCAGTCATGTCCGACTCTTTGTGACCCCAGAAATCGCAGCACGCCAGTCCTCCCTGTCCATCACCAACTCCTGGAGTTTACCCAAACTCATGTCCATCGAGTTGGTGATGACATCCAGCCATCTCATCCTCTATTGTCCCCATCTCTTCCTGCCCCCAATCCCTCCCAGCATCAGGTGATAGATGTTTGCTAAACCTACTCTGGTACTCATTTTGCAATATAATGGCAAGTCATTAAGCCATATACCTTTAACTTATTCAGGGTTGTATGTCAAAAGTGAAAGAGAAAGTTGCTCAGTCACGTCTGACTCTTTGCCACCCTATGGACTATAGAGTCCATGGAATTCTCCAGGCCAGATTACTGGAGTGGGTAGCCTATCTCTTCTCCAGGGGATCTTCCCAACCCAGGGATTGAACCAAGTCTCCCACATTGCAGGCAAATTCTTTAACAGCTGAACCACAAGGGAAGCCCAAGAATACTGCTGTGGGTAGCCTATCCTTTTACAGCAGATCTTTCCAACCCAGGGGTCTCCTGCATTGCAGTAAGATTCTTTACCAACTGAGCTATCTGGGAAACTCTGGTGGCTCAGATGGTAAAGAATCCACTTGCAGTCCAGGAAACTCAGGTCCATTCCCTGGGTTGGGATCCCTGTATGTCAATCCCTGTATGGCACTTATATCTCAATAAAATTGGAAAATAAAAGAAATTTATTAAGCAGTAGGAGAATCAGATATTTTATTTTTTTAATGAATTAGATCTCATAAATGAACAGGAGTTGGGAGATAGTATGAGGGGGAAAAAAAAAGTCTGGAATGGGGAAGTTGGTGACTCAAAACAAAAGTCTATACTGGTGAACAACTCAGAGAGAGCTACAGGAAAATGCAAGAATTTAGGCATATCTGGCTACTGAAGAAAAACTGGGGTAGGAGAAGTAAGAATGTCTAAGTAAAACCTGTGGAAACTGCCAGCTCTTGGGAAGCTTTTATTTATTTATTTATTTTTAACCTTCTAAATCTCACGTGAGTTTTACTCTTGATCATCTATAATCCAAAACCCTGGAGAAGGGATTCATGGAAACAACACACAACCTTTGCTACATGGACAAAACACAAAACAGTGCAGGAACAAACAAAGAAACTGGAATTTGGCATTCTTACAGGTACAGGTTAATTTTCTTCTGTGATTTTTCACAGTAAAATAGAGTGTAATAATAAAGCACTGACTTGGGAGTCAGAAAAAATGGAGGATAATGTTCTTTATTCCTTGAATAGCTGTATACAATGCAAGTCTTTCAACATTTTCAGATTAAACATTTTCTTATATGAAATGAGGTTATTAAATTAATGATGACTGAGGTTCTTTCCTGGCCTAAAATTGTATTTTTCTCTTTGTTATTGTTCTTTGTCTCTTTGTTGACAATAGCAAAGGAAGTCTAAAAATATGGTTAAGTGTTGGAGTCTTCAATGTATTAGAGGCCTGAGATAATCAATGCAAAGTACATTGTTTATCTTTGGTGCTTGTATATTACATGCTCTTCAAAGTCCTTACATTATCCTTCTTTATCCCAGAGAAGATTTGCTTTACTAACTCATTCATGCTTGTACTTATTCCTCTGCAAAATCTAGACCATTCCTGACTGTGATATTCATTAATACACACCCAGTTTTAAAACCTGCATTTATAAAAGGTGTTACAGGGTAATAGAATTTAGAAGATAATATTTTGCTCCCATTAGAATAAAACAGAAAATAATATACTTTCTTTTAAAGTATCATATTATGTTTAAAATACTTTCTCATTATTTTCTATTAAAATTATTTTAATTAAAAATTTATTGTTATGAGGGAGAATACACAAATCCCTTACAAATGAATCCCAGATTCATGAAGACATGCCATCCTCAAGAAGGTGGAGCTAGTCTTCCCTCTCTTGAGTGTTGGTTCTATTTTGTGACTTGCTTTGAAACTGCAGAATATTAAAAAGGGGGGCAGGAGTCACTTTCCAGTGCGGAAAATGGGAAACATTGCTTCCAGTGAGTAACTTTTAACATTATCAACAATGAGCCCTGTTGGTGGCTTGTACTTCCAGGATATGTGGAACATGGTACTTTACCTCTGTGGTCTTCCTCCCAGTCATATAACCCTAGTTTAAATGCCAATGGGAAACATCATATAAACTCCAATTAAATTACATTGTACTGAATACCTTACCAGTACTTCTTAAATATGTTAAGTTATTAAAAAAAAAAAAAAAAGAAAATTCTGAGAAATGTCACAGCCAAAAAAGCCTAAGGAGACATAATAATTAAATATAATCTGTCCTGGATGGGCTCCTGGAACAGAATAAGAACATTTGGGGCAAACTTGTGAAGTCTGAATTAAGTGTGGAATTTAGTTAATAGTAATATGCCAACTTTGGCTCCAGGGTTGTATCAAGTATATCATAAAAATATAAGATGTTAAACATAAATGTGATGAAGTGAATACGAGAACTCTGTATTGTTTGCAATTTAAAGCTAAAGTTTTTGAAAAACAGAGATTATTAGATAAGATGTGTAGTTATTTTATTTTTATTCACTGAAAAAACATTAAATGTTTTCATTTATACAAGCACACACATTTAGATTTGATTCTTAAACAAACAAATAAAATAAAACTCATCACTTGCAAGTATTGGGCCCATATTTTTTTATAGTCATAGTTAATTAGAGAGGACTGTGTTTTTCCAGTAAACATGACATGGACCAGGCGGTTCACCAAAGTTTCCATTCAACCCATCCATCTCATTTAGTTTGTCTTTCTATTCTTCAGTCATTTACATTTGTAACTATATTCAAGGTAGAGAAATAGTATGTTAAACCAAAGATGGAATATAGTCTCATAAAAACTGTAAAAGTGTTTTATGTTTTGTGAAGAAAGAAGCAATTAACTCCTTCAAATTCCAATTTCTTGATTGTGCTGAAATATGCTTCACTGAAATATCATCTTTAGATACAAATGAGAATGTGTCAGGAAGTAATGTGTGACTAGGGCAGGATAGGCTGAGATGATAGCAGATTTTTAAAAGCTGGATATCAAAAGGTTAGCTAGAGCTCAGTCATAGAGTAATGCTTCCTAATCTTAGTTAATCGGCAAATCACCTGAGAATTTGTTATAAATAGATTTCCTAGGACAGTGTCTCTCAAAGTAAGGTCCAGTTAATAGTAGAGCATCACTGGGAATTTTTGAGAAATTCAAATTCTTGAGCCCTATCCCAGGTAACAAACTCTGGAGAAGGAACTCAGAAGTCAGTCCCAGAAGCCTTCTCTGGTAGTTTTGATTTCAGGCTAAACTTTGAGAACAATTTCCCAAAAGATTTGTTTTAGTTATTTGAGGCAGAGCTTTATTTTATCTAGTATTTATTTAGGACAAATATGATAAAGTGTGTGGCAAATATTGTGCATCTAAAGATACAAAGGTCCATCTAGTCAAGGCTATGGTTTTTCCAGTGGTCATGTATGGATGTGAGAGTTGGACTGTGAAGAAAGCTGAGCCCTGAAGAATTGATGCTTTTGAACTGTGGTGCTGGAGAAGACTCTTGAGAGTCCCTTGGACTGCAAAGGAGATCCAATCAGTCCACTCTAAAGGAGATCAGTCCTGGGTGTTCTTTGGAAGGAATGATGCTAAAGCTGAAACTCCAGTACTTTGGCCACCTCATGCGAAGAGTTGACTCATTGGAAAAGACCCTGATGCTGGGAGGAATTGGGGGCAAGAGGAGAAGGGGACGCCAGAAGACGAGATGGCTGGATGGCATCACTGATTCAATGGACGTGAGTCTGAGTGAACTCTGGGAGTTGGTGATGGATAGGGAGGCCTGGCATGCTGCAATTCATGGGGTCTCAAAAAGTTGGACACGACTGAGTGACTGAACTGAACTGAAAGATGCAAATGGTGTGAAGAGATATGTGGATCCATCATCCTATTGGTTAGCTCCTAGAACATAATACATTTACTTTGGTGAAGAAATGTGAAAGAGTAATAATCAAAGAACAAGAGACTACATCTACATATAGTGCCTATCAGTTGATACTTGATATAGATTGCTCTAGTCAGCAACGACTTCTATATCTTGTTTTATAAACTACCTATGAACCATTAGGCTTCCCTGATAGCTCAGTTGGTAAAGAAGCCTCCTGCAGTGCAGGAGACCGTGGTTCGATTGCTGGGTCAGGAAGATCTGCTGGAGAAGGGATAGGCTACCCACTCCAGTATTCTTGGGCTTCCTTTGTGGTTCTGCTGGTAAAGAATCCGCCTGCAATGCAGGAGACCTGGTTCGAACCCTGGGTTGGGAAGATTGCCTGGGGAAAGAAAAGGCTACCCACTCCAGTATTCTGGCCTGGAGAATTCCATGGACTGTATAGTCCAGGGGGTCACAAAGAGTCAGACGTGACGGAGCAACTTTCACGTTCACTGTGAGCCGTTATGCAGTAAGTGTGAAGAAGTATCTGTCCATTTCTTATGTCATCTTATGTCTGTGAATAGAAAAAAAATCTTTGGGAAAATTTATGCAAAAGTTTTGGGAAGTCTCTATTGGCATTAATATGCACCTTTTAAATCTACAGATATACAGCTGTTGTATTTATGACAGGATAATTGGTATGTATTAAAGCAAGAACTATAACTGTGAATTCTGACCTAGAAGCTTTATACAAAGTTAATTCTTTCTTATAATGAGTATTATTTCAATAATTAAGAAATGTCATTAACAAATTACAATAGAGTACTGGTTAAGTTTCTTCTAAATTGAAGTATTATTGTAGTTGTAATTTAAAAAATAAAAATTAAGAAGCATTATTTTCTTTTGAAATTTTGAAATAAAAACACATGGATATTTTTAAAATATTAATCTGAATTAAGTCAATCTTATTAAATGATGGAATTTTCTGGAATAATTGCACTTACATTGGTGGGTTGATTTATTCATTTTTCTCTATTTAGAGATGAAAATAGATCTTTGCGATGTTACAATAAGCAGTTGTATTTGGATGCTGAGAAGCATGGCTGAGAGGAGCTACCCCACGTTCAAGGAGTGGCAGCTGTGCGGGCACAGGAGGGCCAAGAGGAGCTACTCCATGTTCAAGGTCAGGAGGGGCAGCCGCGAGAAGATACCCCTCATTCAATAAGGAACAGCAGCTGAGCTTTGCTGGAGCAGTGAAGAGATACCCCACATCCAAGGTAAGAGAAACCCAAGTAAGGTGGTAGGTACCACAAGAGAGCATCAGAGGGTAGACACACTGAAGCCATAATCACAGAAAACTAGCCAATCTGATCACATGGACCACAGCCTTTTCTAACTTAATGAAAGTAAGCCATGCCGTGTGGGGCCACCCAAGATGGGTGGGTCATGGAGGAGGGGTCTGACAGAATGTGGTCCACTGGAGAAGGGAATGGCAAACCACTTCAGTATTCTTGCCTTGAGAACCCCATGAACAGTATTGAAAAGGCAAAATGATAGGATTCTGAAAGATGAACTCCCCAGGTGGGTAGGTGACCAATATGCTACTGGAGATCAGTGGAGAAAAAACTCCAGAAAGAATGAACAGATGGAGCCAAAGCAAAAACAATACCCAGTTGTGGATGTGACTGGTGATAGAAGCAAGGTCCAATGCTGTAAAGAGCAATATTACATAGGAACCTGGAATGTTAGGTCCATGAATCAAGTCAAATTGGAAGTGGTCAAACAGGAGATGTCAAGAGTCAACACCAACATTTAAGGAATCAGCAAACTAAAATGGAGTGGAATGGGTGAATTTAACTCAGATGATCATTATATTTACTACAGTGGGCAGGAATCCCTTATAAGAAATGGAGTAGCCATCATGGTCAACAAAAGAGTCCGAAATGCAGTACTTGGATGCAATCTCAAAAATGACAGAATGATCTCTGTTCATTTCCAAGGCAAACCATTCAATATCACAGTAATCCAAGTCTATGCCCCAACCAGTAATGCTGAAGAAGCTGAAGTTGAATGGTTCTATGAAGACCTACAAGACCTTTTAGAACTAACACCCAAAAAAGATGTCCTTTCCATTATAGGGGAATGGAATGCAAAAGTAGGAAGTCAAGAAACACCTGGAGTAACAGGCAAATTTGGCCTTGGAATATGGAATGAAGCAGGGCAAAGACTAATAGAGTTTTGCCAAGAGAGCACACTGGTCATAACAAAAACCCTCTTCCAACAACATAAGAGAAGTATCTACACATGGACAACACCAGAGATTACATTCTTTGCAGAGAAAGAGGGAGAAGTTCTATACAGTCAGCAAAAATAAGACTGGGACCTGACTGTGGCTAAGATCATGAACTCCTTATTGCCAAATTCAGACTTAAATTGAAGAAAGTAGGGAAAACCACTAGACCATTCAGGTGTGACCTAAATCAAATCCCTTATTATTATACAGTGGAAGTGAGAAATAGATTTAAGGGACTAGGTCTGATAGAATGCATGATAAACTATGGACGGGGGTTCATGACATTGTACAGGAGACAGGGATCAAGACCATCCCCATGGAAAAGAAAAGCAAAAAAGCAAAATGGCTGTCTGGGGAGGCCTTACAAATAGCTGTGAAAAGAAGAGAAGCGAAAAGCAAAGGAGAAGAGGAAAGATATAAACATCTGAATGCAGAGTTCCAAAGAATAGCAAGGAGAGATAAGAAAGCATTCCTCAGCAATCAATTAAAAGAAATAGAGGAAAACAACAGAATGGGGAAGACTAGAGATCGCTTGAAGAAAATTAGAGATACCAAGCAAATATTTCATGCAAAGATGGGCTCGATAAAGGACAGAAATGTTATGGACCTAACAGAAGCAGAAGATATTAAGAATAAGTGGCAAGAATACACAGAAGAACTGTACAAAAAAGATCTTCATGACCAAGATAATCACGATGATGTGATCACTCACCTAGAACCAGACATCCTGGAATGTGAAGTCAAATGGGCCTTAGAAAGCATCACTATGAACAATCTAGTGGAGGTGATGGAATTCCAGTTGAGCTATTTCAAGTCCTGAAGGATGATACTGTGAAAGTGCTGCACTCAATACGCCAGCAAAGTTGGCAAAGTCAGTGGTGGCCACAGGACTGGAAAAGATCAGTTTTCATTCCAATCCCAAAGAAAGGCAATGCCAAGGAATGCTCAAACTACCGCACAATTGCACTCATCTCACATGCTAGTAAAGTAATACTCAAAATTTCCCAAGCCAGGCTTCAGCAATACGTGAACCATGAACTTCCAGATGTTCAAGCTGGTTTTAGAAAAGGCAGAGGAACCAGAGATCAAATTGCCAACATCCTCTGGGTCATAGAAAAAGCAAGAGAGTTCCAGAAAAGCATCTGTTTCTGCTTTATTGACTATGCCAAAGCCTTTGACTGTGTGGATCACAATAAACTGTGGAAAATTCTTCAAGAGATGGGAATACCAGACCACCTGACCTGCCTCTTGAGAAATCTGTATGCAGGTCAGGAAGCAAAAGTTAGAACTGGACATGGAACAACAGACTGGTTCCAAATAGGAAAAGGAGTACCTCAAGGCTGTATAATGTCACCCTGCTTATTTAACTGATATGGACAGTAAATCATGAGAAACGCTGGGCTGGAAGAAGAACAAGCTGGAATCAAGATTGCTTGGAGAAATATCAATAACTTCAGATATGCAGATGACACCACCCTTATGGCAGAAAGTGAAGAGGAACTAAAAAGCCTCTTTATGAAAGTGAAAGTGGAGAGTGAAAAAGTTGGCTTAAAGCTCAACATTCAGAAAACGAAGATCATGGCATCTGGTCCCATCACTTCATGGGAAATAGATGGGGAAACAGTGGAAACCGTGTCAGACTATTTTTTGAGGCTCCAAAATCACTGCAGATGGTGACTGCAGCCATGAAATTAAAAGACGCTTACTCCTTGGAAGGAAAGTTATGACCAACCTAGATAACATATTCAAAGGCAGAGACATTACTTTGCCAACAAAGGTCCATCTAGTCAAGGCTATGGTTTTTCCAGTGGTCATGTATGTATGTGAGAGTTGGACTGTGAAGAAAGCTGTGCACTGAAGAATTGATGCTTTTGAACTGTGGTGTTGGAGAAGACTCTTGAGAGTCCCTTGGACTAGAGATCCAACCAGTCCATCCTAAAGGAAATCAGTCCTGGATTTTCATTGGAAGGACTGATGCTAAAGCTGAAATTCCAATACATTGGCCACCTCATGTGAAGAGTTGACTCTTTGGATAAGACCCTGATGCTGGGAGGGATTGGGGGCAGGAGGAGAAGGGGGCGACAGAAAATGAGATGGCTGGATGGCATCTCCAACTCGATGGACATGAGTTTGAGTGAACTCTGGGAGTTGGTAATTGAGAGGGAGGCCCGGTATGCTGCGATTCATGGAGTCGCAAAGAGTAAGACACGACTGAGCGACTGAACTTAACTGAACTGATGAGACCTCGGACAGCTTAAGCAGCAGTGGTTGCAGTGGGCTTCCAGGGGCTGTTTCATCCCTGACATTTGAAAAGAGAATTAAGCCACTTTAGATTAGACTATATAGGAGACGCAGATGCTTAGGGCAAAGCAGTGAGGTGCTAATGAAGATCTAGTTCTAGTGTAATTCCTTAATAAAAGTTAAAAGAGAGGTGACAATATCTTTTACTTAAAACTAAACTAAAGAGTTTTTCTGGTTGTAATCTTACTACACAAATGTTGTTTGCTCGATATGGAGCTTAAGGAACCAGGTGGGTTTTTTCTAGCTTTTTAAAAATAATATCCCCCCACCCCCCACACACAAATACTTAATTTAGGCTCAAAATATAATTAAATTAATAATATTCTTGTACTTGCTATTTCTTTTTATTGGCTAAATCTTGTTCTATTTCCCATCAGAATATACTTTTTAAAACTAAACTGAAAAATATCCTGTCCATGGGTTTTTATTTAGGGAATGATAATTATTCTGGCTTTCAAAATAAAGAAAGCATTTTAAATAACAGTATAACTATATATGGGAGACAGTATCAGACAACATCATGCAGGATTACCAATCACTTTATATCCATATTCTTAGTATCTTCCTTGACCTTCAATTTAAAAGCATTTCTTTTTTTTTTTTTTCTTTTAATCTTTTGGTTTCTCTTTCTTTCAGACCAAAACTATATTTGCTTTGATCCTCCCTGAGCTGATAAACAGTTTCCCTCTTTTCTGTTTTTCTTTCTTTGTTTCTTTTTTGAGGTCCTACAGATTGTATTGTTATAATGTTTAACAGCAGTGGAGCTTTTTTGCATTCATCTTTGCCTTTGTGTCATTGTGAAGGTCAAAATCTGTCAGGCTGCAGCACGTGTACTCTTAATAAGGCTTTCTTTTGCTTCTTTCACCCGCAGGCACAGCGCATAATTCCTCATGAGTGTCTTCTGTCACAAAAAAATACCAGGACTCAAAAGTACTTGAAATGAGGGGTTTGGTGGCTTAGTGGATAAAACCCCTGACCCTTTACCTCAGAGAACATGGCTTAAATTCAGACTTTCAATGTAAGTGAAAAGAGATTTGTGGAGTTACTGATATTGCCTGTGCAGAATGTTCTAGAGTAAGACACAAAACAACTATAACAAAAAATCTCAAGACTAAATTGACTTGAAACATCACTCATCTCTGAGGCACATAGCTTTGAAATTTAAAATTATGGTTGCTTTGTAATCCTGCATTATTTATTATTGACTCTGCTTTTCAGAGTCTTCATCTCTGATCGCTTACTAATTTCTTTAGTCTCACTAGAAAATATGAGAATTGTAATTAAAACCAAGTTCTCTATGTATTTTAAAAAGGAAACCATCATATCAAAGACCAGTATTTTTCAAGTGTACCAGTTTTAGAGTGCTATCCTTTATCCAAGGTGAAGAGATGTATTTCTCATAGGAACTGGACATCTGCCAACAAATATGTAAAAGTTTTCCTGTGAGAGAAGCGTTGTCTATAATTGATTTCTTTGGTGGTGTCTGGGTTTTCTCAATTTCATCTAGGCTTTGCACGTGCCCTGATAGAGATGAAAAATAATTATATTAGAGTACAATGCATAGTGCAACCTCTTCAGCTCTGTGTGAGAGAATCTATGTATTAGCATTTGCAGATCCTGAACATAATACAGCAAAGATGACATTTGCATATGCAATCTGTAGTGGAGCCTTGAAAATAGGTCAGTCCTCTCTTTACATGAGAATGATAACAAAGAAACCTGGAGTGATGTTGAAAGCTAAGTTAAAATGGTGATGTCATGTGCTGTATTTAAACACAAGTATTAATCATACTTTTTTCTTATGACTATATTAATGCTATCATAGTAATGTTGTATGTTGGCTACAAATTAAATAAATACATTCAACTATTGAATAATTGGTATAAAATTTTATGACATATGTGTGCAAATAATTTTTTAAAATAAAGTTTTCAGAGCCTGGAATCAACTTCATGAGATTAAGCAAAATATTTCTGTCTTTTACTTTCTTACTTAAAGCCTCCTTTTCATAAAAGAGGAAGACATAGGCATGGAGGTAGAACTATACATTTTACCTATCTTTCTTTTTGAGGAAGAAATGTTGTACTTATCCATAAAATATTTAGCTGAAACCCAAGGACTTGGTTAAGAGGGAAATAACAAAAGTAGAAAATGTTTTTAATAGGCAGTGCTGTAAGAAACTGTTTTCATAGGTTAATAAGTTAATAATATTGAAAAGTGTATTTCAAGTTGAAAAATGAAATTCATTGAAGAAGTCACTCAGGTAAGCTGAAGGTTATTTGAAGAAAATCATCCCAAGTTAGAAATCTCATAATCAATTCTACATCTGTCTATTAAAAGCAGCAACTATCATCCTTTGAACTGTTCACTCTTTTTGCAGCTGTGTATGAAATTTTTTCATGTGTATTTCACTCATAGTGTACTAGAAGGACCTGGTTTACACTTGCTAAAAAATTTGCGTTCTATGATGTTGAATTGCTACATGAAACAACCTTGGTGGAAGATTTAACAACATGGAAATTGTCAAAAAAAACTAAACTTTAATTCAACTCCTCTACTTTCTTATTATTTGTTGCATGCAGGATATTTCACTGCGGTGTGTGGACTCTCTAGTTGTGGTGTAGCACCCATCTGAGTCTGGGTTTCCTTGGTGGCTCAGATGGTAAAGCATCTGCATGCTATTGAGGAGACCCGGATTTCATCCATGAGTTAGGAAGATCTCCTGGAGAAGGGAATGGTTACCGACTCACTCCAGTCTTTGTGCCTGGAGAATTCCCTGGACAGAAGAGCTGCTGGACTACAGTCCGTGGGGTCTCAAAGAGTTGGACACAACTGAATGACGGACACTTCAACTTCAGCTTTCAGCTCCCATCCAATCCAAAGGCTAGAGCATGAGTAGAGGTGATGATATAAGTTCTAGGCTGACGGTAGGAGGTCAGTACCTTAGCTCAAGCACTGAGGCAGGAAGAGTCCCCTCTTACCCATCCATTTGTTCTATTCAGGCCCTCAGTTGGTTGAATGAGACTCATCCATGCTAAGGAGCTCAATCTGATTTACTCAGTCTGCCTGTTCAGATGTGAATCTCATCTAGAAACAACCTCATAGACACACCCAGAATAATGTTTAACACAGTATCTGAGCATCCAATAGCTCAGTCAAGTTGACACAACAAACTAAGTATTAAGAGGATTTATAAAAATGCTTCCCTCACAAATCTGATTTAGTAATTATAAACTGATTTTCACTATGAAGTAATGAATGGTTTTCCATTGGGTCACATTCCTTTTTCTCAGAGATCTATATGTTCTTTCCCCATGATTTAGCTTAAACCCAAAGTCAATTAAAATACTATGTATTTTTATTTATTGGTATATATTAATGCACATGGTCTTTCTCCTTAAAAGAATAAACTGTAATATATCAACCTCTTTAAAGGTTTTTCAATGGAAAAAAACCCAACAAACCCAAATAATTTATTGCAAATAGAAGAACAGGGATTAAAAATAGTTTCATAAAATTGGTAACATATTATTGTATAGCTAACCTCTTTTCTGATATCCTTTTTTTATTTACATGACTGTGTTTTTTTTTTTGTTTGTTTTGTTTTGTTTTAAAGTTTATTTATTTATTTTTTTCTCATTCCTACAGGGAGGGAGGGGGGTTCAGGATGGGGAACACGTGTATACCTGTGGCGGATTCATGTTGATGTATGTCAAAGCAAATACAATATTGTAGAGTAATTAACCTCCAACTAAAATAAATAAATTTATATTTACATGACTTTTAAAATGATTTAAAATGTTATAATTTTGAAAACTTTCATTATATACTAGTCATTGTATCTGTCTGGATATCAAGCTGCATAAGCACAACTAATCTCAGCTTCTACTATGTTCTTATAGGTCTTCTTAGTACAATTTTCACATTAAAAAATAATTGATTGCTTTTTCATTTAAAGCCATTGTTTCCAAGTGTACTTCATGCCATATTTTCCTATCTATGTCTTATATCAAGAAGAATACTGAGAACTAGAAAGCTCTTAATTGACATTTGAATAAAAAAGCAAAAGGAATGAGTTTTTAAATCTGAAAAAAAAAATTGTTAATTCAGTAGTTTTCATATTCTTTTCAAAATAATACTGTCTTTTATCAATTAATAAGTAGCATATTTCTGAGATAGGAAGGAAGGGGTCAGGGCACAAATTTAAAAAATGACACAGGCTTTGAGAGAAACAGGATATGAAAAAAAGGCGTTGGAATCAACTAGGCCCAATGCTGTGTAGCTTCCAATTGGAACATAACATTTGGCTTTCAATGCTATGTACCAAAGTTTTTTATTATATTATTATTATTATTATTTTAATTGAAAGATAATTACTTTACAATATTGTAGTCATTTTTGCCATACATTGACATGAATCAGCCATGGGTGTACATGTATCCACTGTCCTGAACCTCCCTCCCACCTCCCTCCCCATCCCATCCCAGAGGGTCATCCCAGTGCACTGGCCCTGAACTCTCTGTCTCATGCATCAAACCTGGATTGGTGATTTATTTCACGTATGGTAATATACATGTTTCAATGCTAGTCCCTCAAATCATCAAACTCTCACCTTCTCCAACAGAGTCCAAAAGTCTGTTCTTTATATCTGTGTCTCTTTTTCTGTCTAGCATATAGGGTCATTGGAGAAGGCAATGGCAACCCACTCCAGTACTCTTGCCTGGAAAATCTCAGGGACGGCAGAGCCTGGTGGGCTGCTGTCTATGGGGTCACATGGAGTTGGACACTACTGAAGTAACTTAGCAGCAGCATATAGGGTCATCATTATCATCTTTTTAAATGCCATATATGTGTTAATATACAGTATTGGTGTTTTGCTTTCTGACTTACTTCACTCTGTATAATAGGCTGCCGTTACATCCACCTCATTAGAACTGATTCAAATGCATTTTTTTAACAGCTGAGTAATATTCCATTCTGTATACGTACCACAGCTTTCTTATCCATTTATCTGCTGATGGACATCTAGGTTGCTTCCATGTCCTGGCTATTGTAAACAATGCTGCAATGAACATTGGCGTACACGTGTCTCTTTCAGTTCTGGTTTCCTCGGTGTGTATGCCCAGCAGTGAGATTGCTGGTTCGTATGGCAGTTCTATTTCCAGTTTTTTATGCAACCTCCACACTATTCTCCATAGTGGCTGTAATAGTTTGCATTCCCACCAACAATGTAAGAGGGTTCCCTTTTCTCTGCACCTTCTCCAGCATTTATTGTTTGTAGACTTTTTGATAGCAGCCATTCTGACCAGAGTGAGATGGCACCTCATTGTGGTTTTGATTTGCATTTCTCTGATAATGAGTGATGTTGAGCATCTTTTCATGTGTTTGTTAGCCATCTGTATGTCTTCTTTGGAGAAATGTCTGTTTAGGTCTTTGGCCCATTTTTTGATTAGGTCATTTATTTTTCCGGTATTGAGTTGCATGAGCTGCTTGTATATTTTGGAGATTAATTCTTTGTCAGTTGCTTCGTTTGCTATTATTTTCTACATTTTGAAGGCTGTCTTTTCACCTAGCTTTGTTGTGCAAAACTTTTAAGTTTAATTAGGTCCTTTTTTTTTTTTTTTAATCTTTTATTTTATTTCCATTACTCTGGGAGGTGGGTCATAGTGGATCCTGCTGTGATTTATGTCAGAGAGTGTTTTGCCTATGTTTTCCTCTAGGAGTTTTATATTTTTTGGTCTTACATTTAGATCTTTAATCCATTATGAGTTTATTTTGTGTATGGTGTTAGAAAGTGTTACAGTTTCATTCTTTTACAAGTGGTTGACCAGTTTTCCCAGCACCACTTATTAAACAGATTGTCTTTTCTCCATTGTATATTCTTGCCTCCTTTGTCAAAGATAAGATGTCCATAGGTGTGTGGATTTATCTCTGGGTTTTTTATTTTGTTCCATTGATCCATATTTCTGTCTTTCTGCCAGTACCATACTGTCTTGATGACTGTAGCTTTTTAGTAGAGCCTGAAGTCAGTCAGGTTGATTCCTCAAGTTCCACTCTTCTTTCTCAGGATTGCTTTGGCTATTTGAGTTTTTTTTTTTTGTATTTCCATACAAATTGTGAAATTATTTGTTCTAGTTCTGTGAAAAATACCATTGGTAGCTTGGTAGGGATTGCATTGAACCTATAGATTGCTTTGGGTAGTATACTCATTTTCACTATATTGATTCTTCCGATCCATGAACATGTTATATTTATTCATCTTTTGTGTTATCTTTGATATCTTTCACCAGTGTTTTATAGTTTTCTACATATAGATCTTTTGTTTATTTAGGTATATTTATTCGTAAGTTTTTTATTCATTTCGTTGCAATGGTGAATGGAATTGTTTCCTTAATTTCTCTTTCTGTTTTCTCATTGTTAGTGTATAGGAATACAAGGGATTTCTGTGTGTTAATTTTATATCCTGCTCTAGTAATTTTCTGGTGGTGTCTTTAGGGTTTTCTATGTAGAGACTCATGTTATCTGCAAGCAGTGAGGGTTTTACTTCTTCTTTTCCAATTGGGATTCCTTTTATGTCCTTTTCTTCTCTTCTATGGCTAAAACTTTCAGAACTATGTTGAGTAGTAGTGGTGAGAGTGGGCACCCTTGTCTTGTTTCTGACTTTAGGGGAAATGCTTTCAATTTTTCACCATTGACAATAATGTTTGCTGTGGGTTTAACATATATGGTTTTTATTTTTGAGGTATGTTCATGCTATGCCTGCCTTCTGGAGGATTTTTATCATAAATGGATGTTGAATTTTGTGAAAGGCTTTCTCTGCATCGATTGTGATAATCATATGGTTTTTATCTTTCAATTTGTTAATATGATGTATCAAATTGATTGATTTGCAAATATAGAAGAATCTTTGCATCCCTGGGATAAAGCCCACTTGGTCGTGATGGATGATCTTTTTAATATGTTGTTGGATTCTTTGCTAGAATATTGTTGAGGATTTTTGCATATATTCATCAGTGATATTGGCCTGATGATTTCTTTTTTTGTGGCACCTTTGGTTTTGGTATTAGGGTGACGGTGGCCTCATAGAATGAGTATGGCAGTTTACATTCCTCTGCAATTTTCTGGAAGAGTTTGAGTAGGATAGGTGTTAGCTCTTCTCTAAATTTTTGGTAGAATTCACCTGTGAAGCCATCTGTTCCTGTGCTTTTGTTTGTTGGAAGATTTTTTCATTACAGTTCGATTTCCATGCTTGTGATGGGTCTGTTAAGATTTTTTATTTCTTCCTGTTTCAGTTTTGGAAGGTTATATTTTTCCAAGAATTCGTCCAGTTCTTCCAAGTTGTCCATTTTACTGTCATATAGTTGCTGATAGTAGTCTCTTATGATCCTTTATATTTCTGTATTGTCTGTTGTGATTTCTCCATTTTTATTTCTAATTTTGTTGACTTGATTCTTCTCCCTTTTTTTCTTGATGAGTCTGGCTAGTGAGTCTGGCTTTATTAATCTTCTCAAAGAACCAGCTTTTAGCTTTGTTGATTTTTGCTACTGTCTCCTTTGTTTATCTTTCATTTATTTCCTGCCCTAATTTTTATGATTTATTTCCTTCCACTAACCCTGGGGTTCTCTATTTCTTCTTTTTCTAGTTGCTTTAGGTATAAAGTTAGGTTATTTATTTGATTTTTCTCTTGTTTCTTGAGGTAAGCTTGTATTGATATAAACCTTGCCCTTAGCACTACTTTTACTGAATCCCATAGGTTTGGGGTTGTTGCATATTCAATTTCATTTGTTTCTATGCATATTTTGATTTCTTTTTTTGATTTCTTCTGTGATTTATTGGTTATTCAGAAGTGTCCTGTTTAGCCTCCATATATTTGTGTTTTTAATAGTTTTTTTCTTGTAGTTGGCATCTAACCTTACCACATTGTGATCAGAAAAGATGCTTGGAATGATTTCAGGTTTTTTTGAATTTACCAAGGCTAGATTTATGGCATAAGATGTGATCTATCCCAGAAAATGTTTCCTGTGCACTTAAGACAAAGGTGAAATTCATTGTTTTGTGGTGAAATGTTCTATAGCTTATCAAATAGGTCTAACTGGTCCATTGTGTCATTTAAAGTTTGTGTTTCCTTGCTAATTTTCTGTTTGATCTAACCATAGATGTGAGTGAGGTATTAAAGTCTCCCACTATTATTGTGTTACTGTTAATTTACCCTTTCATACTTGTTAGCATTTGTCTTACATATTGTGCTCCTATGTTGGTTTCATATATATTTATAATTGTTATATCTTCTTCTTGGATTGATCCTTTGATGATTATGTAGTGTCCTTCTTTGTCTCTTTTCACGGCCTTTATTTCAAAGTCTATTTTATCTGATAAGAGTATTGCTACTCCTGCTTTCTTTTGGTCTCCATTTGCATGAAATATCTTTTTCCAGTCCTTCACTTTCAGTCCGTACGTGTCCTTTGTTTTGAGGTGGGTCTCTTGTAGACGGCATATATAGGGGTCTTGTTTTTGTATCCCTTCAGCCAGTCTCTGACTTTTGGTGGGGGTATTCAACCCATTTACATTTAAGGTAATTATTGATAAGTGTGATCCCATTGCCATTTACTTTGTTGTTTTGGGTTTGAGTTTATACACCTTTTCTGTGTTTCCTGTTTAGAGAAGATCGTTTAGCATTTGTTGAAGAGCTGGTTTCTTGGTGCTGAATTCTCCCAGCTTTTGCTTGTCTCTAAAGCTTTTGATTTCTCCTTCATATTTGAATGAGATCCTTGCTGGGTATAGTAATCTGGGTTGCAGGTTTTTCTCTTTCATCACTTTATGTCCTGCCATTCCCTTCTGGCCTGAAGAGTTTCTATTGAAAGATCAGCTGTTATCCTTATGGGACTCCCCTTGTGTGTTATTTTTTCTTTTTTTCCCTTGCTGCTTTTAATATTTGCTCTTTATGTTTGATCTTCATTAATTTGATTAATATGTGTCTTGGGGTGTTTTGCCTTGGGCTTATCCTGTTTGGGACTCTCTGGGTTTCTTGGACTATGGTGGCTATTTCCTTCCCCATTTTAGGGAAGTTTTCAACTAGTATCTCCTCAAGTATTTTCTCATGGTCTTTCTTTTCGTCTTCCTCTGGGACTCCTATGATTCATATGTTGGGGTGTTTAACATTGTCCCACAGGTCTCTGAGGTTGTCCTCATTTCTTTTCATTTTTTTTTTTTTTTTTTACTCTCTGCTTCATTTATTTCCACCATTCTATCTTCCACTGCACTTATCCTATCTTCTGCCTCATTTATTCTACTGTTGGTTCCCTTCAGGGTGCTTTCGATCTCAGTTATTGCATTATTCATTATTGATTGACTCTTTCTTATTTATTCTAGGTCCTTGTTAAACATTTCGTGCATCTTCTCAATCCTTGTTTCTAGTCTATTTATCTGTAACTCCATTTTGTTTTCAATATTTTGGATCATCTTTATTATTATTATTCTGAATTCTTTTTCAGGTAGATTCCCTATCTCCTCTTTTGTTTGATTTGCTGGGCATTTATCATGTTCCTTTACCTTCTGAATATTTCTCTGTCATTTCATTTTCTTTATATTGCTGTGTTTGGGGTGGCCTTTCTGTATTCTGTCAGTTTGTGGTTCCTCTTATTGTGGAGGTTGCTCCCTGTGGGTGGAGTTGGACTAGTGGCTTGTCAAGGTTTCCTGGTTGGGGAAGCTTGTATCTGTGTTCTAGTGGGTGGAGCTGAACTTCTTTCTGGAGTGCAATGAAGTGTCCAGTAGTGAGTTTTGGGGTGTCTATGTGTTTGGTGTGACTTTGGGAAGCCTGTCTTTTAATGCTCAGGGCTGTGTTCCTGCATTTCTTGAGAATTAGGATGGTATGTCTTGCTCTGGAACTTGTTGGCTCTTGGGTGGAGCTTGGTTTCAGTGTAGGTAAGGAGGCTTTTGGATGAGCTCTTGTTGATTAATGTTCCCTGGAGTAAGGAGTTTTTTGGTGTTCTCAAGTTTTGGGTTTAAGCCTCCTGCCTCTGGCTTTCAGTCTGATTCTTACAGTACCCTCAAGAGTTCTCCATTCATTCAGTACCAAGGATAAAACATCCAGATTAATGGTGAAAAGATTCTCCACAGTGAGGGACATCCAGAGAGGTTGACAGTTACATGGAGATGAGAAGAGGAAGGAGGGAGATAGGGGTGACCACAAGGAGAAGAGGGGAAGTCAAAAGGGAGGAGTGCAGTCTAGCCAGTAATCATTCCCTGTGTACTTTACACTGTCCAGAACACTGAGAGAGGTTCACAAAGTTACACAGAGAAGGGAAGAGGGAGGAAGGAGATAGAGGTGACCAGGAAGAGAAGTCAAAAGGGGGAGTCAAAAGGGAAGAGACCAATCTGTGAGTAATCATTCCATAAGGGTTCTCCAGAGCCCAGAACACCCAGAGAGATTCACAGAATTAACTAGAGAAGAGAAAGGGGAGGTAGCAGATAGAAGTGACCTGGGGGAGAAAGGGAGAATCAAAAGGTGAGTCAAGCCAGCAGTCACACCCCTAAGCAAAAATGGGTACTGAAAATTAGATTCTTAAAGGTAAAAAATGTACAATAAATCCCAAAAAGCAAAGATAAAAAATCTAGAGCAGAGGTTAAACTCTCAAAACTACAATGTTAAAAACACACACACACAAAATCAGTCACAAAAATTACAATACATATATATGTATATAAATTTGCTTTAAAAATAGGTTTTTTGGGGTTTTTTTGCAAGGTAATCAGTTCAGTTCAGTCGCTCAGTCGTGTCTGATTCTTTGTAACCCCATTAATCGCAGCACGCCAGGCCTCCCTGTCCATCACCAACTCCCAGAGTTCAACCAAACTTATGTCCATCGAGTTGGTGATGCCATCCAGCCATGTCATCCTCTGTCGTCCTCTTCTCCTCCTGCCCCCAATCCCTCCCAGCATCAGGGTCTTTTCCAAAGACTCAACTCTTCACATGAGGTGGCCAAAGTATTGGAATTTCAGCTCCACCATCAGTCCTTCCAATGAACACCCAAAACTGATCTGCTTTAGAATGGTCTGGTTGGATCTCCTTGCAGTCCAAGGGACTTGCAAGAGTCTTCTCCAACACCACAGTTCAAAAGCATTAATTCTTCAGCACTCAGCTTTCTTCACAGTCCAACTCTCACATTCACACATGACAACTGGAAAAACAATAGCCTTGACTAGACGGACCTTTGTTGGCAAAGGAATGTCTCTGCTTTTCAATATGCTATCTAGGTTGGTCATAACTTTCCTTCCAAGGAGTAAGCGTCTTTTAATTTCATGGCTGCAGTCACCATCTGCAGTGATTTTGGAGACCCCACTCCCTCCCCCCACCCCCCAAAAAAATAAGTCTGACACCCTTTCCACTGTTTCCCCATTTATCTGCCATGAAGTGATGGAACCAGATGCCATGATCTTAGTTTTATGAATGTTGAGCTTTAAGCCAACTTTTTCACTCTCCTCTTTCACTTTCATCAAGAGGCCTTTTAGTTCCTCTTTCACTTTCTGCCATAAGGGTGGTGTCATCTGCATATCTGAAGTTATTGATATTTCTCCCAGCAATCTTGATTCCAGCTTGTGTTTCTTCCAGCCCAGCATTTCTCATGATGTACTCTGCCTATAAGTTAAATAAGCAGAGTGACAATATAGAGCCTCGATGTACTGCTTTTCCTATTTGGGAACAGTCTGTTCCATGTCCAGTGCTAACTTTTCCTTCCTGACCTACAAATAGGTTTCTCAAGAGGTAGGTCAGGTGGTCTGGTATTCCCATCTCTTTCAGAATTTTCCACAGTTTATTGTGATCCACACAGTCAAAGGCTTTGGCATAGTCAATAAAGCAGAAATAGATGCTTTTCTGGAACTCTCTTGCTTTTTGATGATCCAGCAGATGTTGGCAATTTGATCTCTGGTTCGTCTGCCTTGTCTAAAACAAGCTTGAACATCTGGAAGTTCACAGTTCATGTATTGCTGAAGCCTGGCTTGGAGAATTTTGAGCATTACTTTACTAGCCTGTGAGATGAGGGCAATTGTGAGGTAGTTTGAGCATTCCTTGGCATTGCCTTCTTTGGGATTGGAATGAAAACTGACCTTTTCCAGTCCTGTGGCCACTGCTAAGTTATCCAATTTGCTGGCATATTGAGTGTCCCAGTTTCACAGCATCATCTTTCATTATTTGAAATAGCTCAACTGGAATTCCATCACCTCCACTAGCTTTGTTCGTAGTGATGCTTTCTAAGACCCACTTGACTTCACATTCCAGGATGTCTGGCTCTAGGTGAGTGATCACACCATTGTGATTATCTTGGTCGTGAAGATCTTTTTTGTACAGCTCTTTTGTGTATTCTTGTCACCTCTTCTTAATATCTTTGGCTTCTGTTAGGTCCATACCATTTCTGTCCTTTATTGAGCCCATCTTTGTATGAAATGTTCCCTTGGTATCTCTAATTTTCTTGAAGAGATTTCTAGTCTTTCCCATTCTGTTGTTTTCCTCTGTTTCTTTGCATTGATCACTGAGGGAGGCTTTCTTATCTCTCCTTGCTTTTCTTTGGAACTCTGCACTCAGATGCTTATATCTTTCCTTTTCTACTTTGCCTTTTGCCTCTCTTCTTTTACAGCTATTTGTAAGGCCTCCTCAGATAGCCATTTTGCTTTTTTGTATTTCTTTTCCGTGGGGATGGTCTTGATCCCTGTCTCCTGTACAATATCATGAACCTATATTCATAGTTCATCAGGCACTCTGTCTATCAGATCTAGTCCCTTAAATCTATTTCTCACTTCCACTGTATAATCATAAGGGATTTGATTGAGGTCATACCTGAATGGTCTAGTGGTTTTCCCTACTTCCTTCAATTTAAGTCTTAATTTGGCAATAAGGAGTTCATGATCAGAGCCACAGTCAGCTCCCAGTCTTTTTTTGCTGACTGCATAGAGCTTCTTCATCTTTGGCTGCAAAGAATATAATCAGTCTGATTACAGTGTTGACCATCTGGTGATATCCATGTGTGGAGTCTTGTCTTGTGTTGTTGGAAGAGGGTATTTGCTATGACCAGTGCATTGTCTTGGCAAAACTGTATTAGCCTTTGCCTTACTTCATTCTGTATTCCAAGGTCAAATTTGCCTGTTATTCCAGGTGTTTCTGAGTTCCAACTTTTGCAAAAATGAAAATTAAAGGAGTAATAAAGAACTTAAACATTAAAAAAATTAAAAAATGATAATAGCAAAAATATGTCTAAGAATTTCTCTGGAGCTGTTGAGGGCAGTATAGGGTCAGTTCAGTTCCAGATAGTTCCTTGTTCCTGTTTATACTTCTTCTCAAGGTCTATAGGCCCCTTCCAATGCTTAGTCAGTGTTAACTTCAGGGTTTTAGCCTGTTGCCCTGTCCCTCTTTTTGGTTTATTTTGGTTTCCTCTGTTACAAGTCTCTTCAGTGTCTAATTTCCACCCTGACACAAGAGGGTGAAGGTGTTCACTTATTTAGGTTCACTTGTGTTGTGGGGAAGGAGGAACACTTCAAAGAAATATCACTGGCATGTGTGGGGAGTACTCACAGTGTATGGACCACACTGGGTTGCCCCAGCTCACAGTGGAGTGTGCTTTCCTGGTCTATACTGATCAGGTTCCAATTTGCTCTGTAGGGGTACTGTCCAAAGTGGGCTCTGTGTTTCATGTACTTCCCAGGTCTAAGCTGCTCAGCTTCAGTTTTTCAGGTACTCCTCAAAGGTACAGACTTGTTTGGGCATACATTTTGTGCCTTTCCCAGGTCTGAGAACCTCGGGTGACCAGGTGCTTGGCAAGGGCACCGTCCCAGGTAGACTGTGTTTCTTAATCTCCTCCCTGGTCTCAGTTGTTCGGTTTTCCGGGTGCGCCATGAGAGCACCATCTCAGGTGTGCTGTGTGTCTCCTCCGGGGAGCTGATCTCAGGCTGCGACCCTCCTGGCAGATGTTAATTGTCCAGGATCCCAGGAAGAGTTGGTTAGCAACTGGGTGCCTGCTCACAGTTTGGTGGAGGATCCCATCTCTGGGGCCGAAATTGCCCCTTGCTTCCGGTTCTGGCTGTCCCCTGCCTGCCTCTCAGCCTCCAGCAGGGGGAGGGGCCTGTCC
Source organism: Bos indicus (assembly GCF_029378745.1). Classification (NCBI taxonomy): domain Eukaryota; kingdom Metazoa; phylum Chordata; class Mammalia; order Artiodactyla; family Bovidae; genus Bos; species Bos indicus. Next base: position 31,948,007 of record NC_091760.1, on the reverse strand, counting down.
GCAGCCAGCTAGCTCTCCTTTGGTAATTGCTCAATCCTTTGTTCTGTGAGCAGGCCAGGCTGTGCCTTAGGTTAGAGGATTTCGTGGGAAAGTTCTCTCTCTCTCTCTCTCTCTCTCTCTTTTTCCTCTCTCTGGCTATCCCACAGTTTCGGTTGCTATCTCACGTTAGCTCCCTCAGATTGTCTTCAGGGCATTTAGGCCCATTCCTTACCATAAGCATGCAACCCACACCTCCCTGTCCAGTCCCTGCTCGCAAGTGGCAGATGCGAGTGTGTGGGCTACTTCGCTGAGAGTTGCAGTTAGGTGCATATTCTGCGGGGTTTTTTGTTTGTTTGTTTTCCTCCTGGTTATGTTGTCTTCTGAGACTCCAAGACTGCCCACAGACCCTCCAGTGAGAGGGTTTCCTGCTGTTTGGAAACTTCTTATTGACTCCCTCCCCAGGATGGGTCTCTGTCCCTAACTCTTTTGTCTCTCTTTTTGTCTTTTATATTTTATCCTACCTCCTTTCGAAGAGAATGGGTTGCCTTTCTGTGTGCCTGGTGTCTTCTGAGAGCATTCAGAAGTTGTTTTGTGGAGTTTGCTCAGCGTTCAAAAGATCCTTTGATGAATTTGCGGGGGAGAAAGTGGTCTCCCCATCCTATTCCTCCACCTTCTTAGGACTGCCTCCCCTGTACCAATGTTTTTGTACATTATTGTGCTCTCTCTCTCTCTCTCTTACTCTATCTCTCTCTATTTGTGCTTTTTTTGTAACATCAGACTGAATCCCAAATATTTATTCTTCCCTAAACATTTCTTTGCAGATTCCCATATGCTTCTTGGATGGGTGTTAAGATGCACTCCCTAGGCCCTCCTTTCAGGATCAAGGTACTCCTTCCAGCTAGTGAAAGTGTGCTTGTTGCTAATGACTATCAAGAACTATGATGGATCTGAGATTTTACTCTACTTGCAAGCTACTAGGTTAGCCTATCAAAGTATCATGCATACTAGTAGAAGACATAAGACTCTTGATTCAGATACAGAGGATACTTCATTACTCAGTGTAATTGTAGTAATCAGCACATCAGCACCATTTCCCAAAACATAGCATAAAGAGAGAATGATGATATGTGTATGTGGTGAGCAGCATAATATAAGAGGGGTCCTTAACAAAGTGAAGTTTATCTTTTCTAATATGCTGTAACATGCCTGGCCTTGGTTCTAGATAGAGGCATTATCTTTCTTCTACTGGACAGTAAGCATTCTTTTACTTCAGAGGAACATACTATTTCAATCTTCCAAGGGTTCGCTTGCAGAAACACCTACAAAGATAGTCAGGAACAAAGAAGAATTAGTGTGTCACTCTCCAATGTATCAGTCACATTCAGTCACTCAGTCAGGCCTGACTCTTTGTTACTCCACAGACTGTATGTAGCCCACCAGGCTCCTCTGTCTGTGAGATTTCACAGCAAGAATACTGGAGTAGATTGCTATTTCCTCCTCCAGGGGATCTTCCCTACCCAGGGATCAAACCCATGAATCCTGTGTTTCCTACATTGGCAGGTGGGTTCTTTACCACTGAGCCACATGTGAAGCCTCATCAAATATACAGAAACATCAGAGACCAAAAGAATGTGACATTGCACATGGAGGAAAACAGCTGCCTCACCCACCCTTATACTTCTCACCTCAGGCAGCCAGTATTCAAAGTGTGGTGATATCGGAATTCAGAGACACATTCTGACTCTCTTGCTCCAATTGGTGTAAAACCTCAAGAGAGTTTTATGAACCCTCAGTTTCTACTATAGCAAGTTAATCATTATCTCTGCCTAATTCCTATTCCATCAATCCCCTACACTCCCCCCCACCCCCTGCCCCGCTCCATAACAGAGAGCACTCCCCCTAGTAATTTCCTGCATACAAATCTTCATTTTAAGATGTTTCCTACCTAAGACACTTTCTCACTTTGCAGCCAATGAACTACTCCCTATCGTACTCATGCAGAAGCATGACTCTCAGAATCACAGCTGGAAGAGTGATGAGCCTTCAACTTCCCCAGAAGTGATGTCTGAACCTGAATTAGTTCAGAAAATATTTTTATTTTGTTTTAAGAGTAACTTTTTGTTTGGTAGTTACAGAAATATTCCATATACCTACCTTGTTCCCAAATATGCATAATCATCCTTAATTGTTAATGTTCCCCACCAGAGTGATTTTTGTTACAATTAATGAACCTATACTGATCCACCATTGTCATCCAAAGATTATAGATTAAATTAGGTTCTGGTCTTAGTGTTGTACATTCAGTGGGTTTGGACAAATTTCCTATGGTATATATCCCTTGTTATTGTATAATACAGAGTATTTTCATTGCCTTAAAATTCCTTGTTCTCCATTAATTCATCCTTTCCTTTCCCATCTCTGGCAACCATAAGTTTAGTGTGTCCATAATTTTGCTTTTTACCAAATGAGGTATAGTTGAAGTCACACAGTATGTAGTCTTTTTAGATTGGCTTATTTTACTTAGTAATATGTGTTTGAGTGGCTTTTCATAACTTAAGCTCATTTCTTTTTTAGTGCTGAATAATATTCCATTGTCTGGATGTATTATAATTTGCATTATATGTTTCATAGTTGTAGTATAGTTCTTGAATATCCTTTTCTTTAAGGTTTTTAAAATAGCATTTATTTCTTAAAAGTTAACATGTGCATAATAAGAAGCCTTTTCATACTGTTCATGGGATTCTCAAGGCAAGAATACTGAAGTGGTTTGCCATTCCCTTCTCCAGTGGACCACATTCTGTCAGACCTCTCCATCATGACCCATCTGTCTTGAGTGGCCCCACTCGGCATGGCTTAGTTTCATTGAGTTAGATAAGGCTGTGGTCCATGTGGTCAGATTGGCTAGTTTTCTGTGATTATAGTTTCAGTGTGTCTGCCCTCTGATGCCCTCTCACAACATCCACGATCTCACTTGGGTTTCTCTTACCTTGAACATGGGATATCTCTTCATGGCTGCTCCAGCAAAGCGCAGCTGCTGCTCCTTACCTTGAACAAGGTCACCCCTCCTGACCTTGAACATGGAGTAGCTCCTCTCAGCCCTCCTATGCCCATGCAGCCACTGCTCATGTAGTGCCAGAGGTCATGGGCAGCACCCGAGAGGAGCTACCTCACATCCGAGTTCAGGGGCGGTGGCTGAGATGAGCTACCCCATGCCTGGAAGAAGCACAAGCTGGAATCAAGATTTCTGGAAGAAATATCAATAACCTCAGATATGCAGATGACACCACGCTTATGGCAGAAAGTGAAGAGGAACTAAAAAGCCTCTTGATGAAAGTGAAAGAGGAGAGTGAAAAGTTGGCTTAAAGTTCAACATTCAGAAAACTAAGATGATGGCATCGGGTCCCATCACTTCATGGGAAATAGATCGAGAAACAGTGGAAACAGCATCAGACTTTATTTTTTGGGGCCCCAAAATCACTGCAGATGTTGATTGCAGACATGAAATTAAAAGATGCTTACTCCTTGGAAGGAAAGTTATGACCAACCTAGATAGTATATTAAAAAACAGAGACATTACTTTGCCAACAAAGGTCCATCTAGTTAAGGCTATGGTTTTTCTAGTGGTCATGTGTGGATGTGAGAGTTGGACTGTGAAGAAAGCTGAGGGCCGAAGAATGGATGCTTTTGAACTGTGGTGTTGGAGAAGACTCTTGCAAGTCCCTTGGACTGCAAGGAGATCCAACCAGCCCATCCTAAAGGAGACCAGTCCTGGGTGTTCATTGGAAGGACTGATGCTGAGGCTGAAACTCCAATATTTTGGTCACCTCATGCAAAGAGTTGACTCATTGGAAAAGACCCTAATGCTGGGAGGGATTGGGGGCAAGAGAAGAAGGGGATGACAGAAGATGAGATGGCTGGATGGCATCACCGACTCGACGGACGTGAGTTTGAGTGAACTCCAGGAGTTGGTGATGGACAGGGAGGCCTGCTGTGTTGCTACTCATGAGGTCACAAAGAGTCAGACATGACTGAGTGACTGAACTGAACTGAATAAGAAACCAAAAAACACAACAAACAAACAAATAGTATTTCCTAATCACTAGCAGTTTACCATTTGATGTGTCCTTCTAGGTCTCATTTGACTATCTTTTTGTGTATGTATATGTTGTAGTCTTTATTGTTCTTTTACTCCAGTGTTTGAGGTTTCTATACTATATACTCAAGCTCAGAAATTGAAAAGAAGCTTTTTAAAAATCTCCTTTGAAGGCTGTAATAAAATGGAGGAAACATTGGGGCTAGCACATCACCACCACTTTTCCTCCCTTGCCCTAGTTAAGAATATATTCTTGAAAAGAAAAAAAGAAATCAAACAAACAAACATTTTAAAGAAGAAGATATTCTTAAAAATATGAATCATGAGATTCTGGAAAATAAATGCATTTTAATTCTTACAGAGAGAGCATGAATGTTATATTACTGTTAGGTAGTTAGAATAGGGAAAAGGAGTCCAAAATTGTGGTGGCTAAAAGACAAGGAAGGGAAAAGCCCACAAAAACAGAACAGAGGAAGGTCAAAGGAAGGTCCAAGGACCGGAGTGAGGACTTCAGGTAGAACAGCACTCCTGACTAAGCCCAATTTGCACAGGGCAGGCCCAGTGGGAAGAAAAAAACATATAAAAAGAGAAGCCAAAGGGCTGTCTCTCTCTCTCTCTCTCTCTCCCCCGTGTTTGTACACTCTCTGCCCCTACCCGCCCCCACCACCACCACCCGCAAGTGCACTGGTGCGCTCCTCCACTGTCTTCTCTTCTTCAAGGATGGATTCTTCTGCTATCTTCTATATAAAATAGAGCTGTAACACTGATTTGTCTAAGAGCTATGACACAATTTGTTCAAGACCCAAGAGCTGTGACACACTGAGGGCTTTAATGTCCATCGCCCCAAATCATTGTTGTGATGAGACAAGAACCGAGAAACATACACTCACCTGACATTACTATGAGGAAGAATTTTAAAAACATTTATTTTCAATAATATTTGTAATTTTAAAATCCAAAGCATTTTATAGGAAAATCACACCCAGTGTAATTATGTGATTACTCTAAGACATAGATGATTAACTTTTGTTTAATTTACCTGTATACTCAGCATAATTCATTTTATAAGATGTTAGTCTAAAATAACTTTAAGTTCTTATATGTGTGTGAAATGTATTAGATAAACTTGAGTTAAACATTTTTAAGCACTACATTTAATAATTAAATGCTTAAAAGTATTTTACTCAAGCCTGTCTAACTGTAAGCTGTTTCTGAATTTTCATTAAACACAAAAAATGAAACAAAAGATTTACAGTTTTAAATTGATTTTGACTGATAGAAAATATATGATGTGCTTATGAAAATTGAAGGTTTTATCTCAGTAGAGTAGCTACAAGAAAAAAAAAAAACATAACGAGATAAAGTGCAGAAATTTTCCAACTCTACAGAAATTTATAGCATGCCATGTTTATCAGGTAAGAGAATATTGGAACTACCGTATTTCAATGAAATCACATCCCGTATTTCATTGTCAAAGGAAAATCCAAGGAGTAGGAAGTTATTTGTAAAACTGTTAATATTTAATGGCTTTACAGATAGTATAGAACACATTTCTAACTTTAAAAATGTTTTGGCTGATATTGCCAAAAATCACTGTCTCCATGGTAATAGTCACTTTAAAAAATGATTTAAAATAATAATAGCAAAAGAGGATGCAATCCTCCAACATGTAAAATATAAATTGCATAAAATCTTCTGCTGATTTATTGAGGAAAAAGTTTACAGATTAAAAACACCTTTCTAAAATTAGACCTAACAGAATCCTGAACATTTCAAATTCAGTTTAATCAAATATATGACAAATTTACTACTTGATGTTGAGGAGCATGTTATTGATTAAATATATGTTAAATTATCTTCAAGTGTAGGAGGGGCTTTATTCATTAAGTAATTTTCAGATGAAATTCTTCATATTGCTACACTCAACCTCTAGAGTAGAAGTTGTATTTGATTTACTTAAAAGAAAGCACTGTTTTGTCCCCTGGAAAATTGCAAATGATGTACTGAGGAGATGTCACCATAAGTGTAGAAGAAAGTATTGATTTAGTTTAAATTTGGGTTCTCATTGTTTCCATTTTATTGAAAAAATTGAGGAAATCTTGCTTGGATAGGCAAACAGGAGGAGCACGATTCAGGAATTACATTCAAATGGGCTTAGGTTCTACCCACTTGATGTTTTGTGCTCCCTTGTCCGTGGGAAGAAGTTTTAGGCTTGGGTTAGAGTGGAGATGGAAAATCCCACAACAGACTTCCTCTAGTTAAGTGTCAGGTAAAACTCTTAAGTACATGTTTCCCATACTACGTTGAATCTCTGGGAACCTTGAACATTTGTACACTGCACAATAGGAATGAATCAGAAAAAAAAAAAAAAATTCCAGCAATAATAGTACAAAATATTAAACAGAATTTCTTTGTGTCATTTCATAAATCAAAATCAGAATGATGTATAATAACGAACATTTGATCCCAAGAAATGATGTCAGTTGGCTTCATTTGTTTGCATTTTTTGTTAAACACAAATGCCCAATTTTTGATGTCTCAGTGTATTGCTACTTCATTAAAGCCCATTAACTACTATCAGGTAAAATCTTTTTTTAAAGTGTCTGTTTGTAATATTTCTATGAAAGTTAAATTTGTTCACACTTTATATAACTTTTTATTTATTTAGATTTTATTTTCATAGATTTTAGGATACTTATGAGAAAATTTATAGTTTCTATTTGTTAGGAACTGACATAACATTATTTGGTATATAATAGATCATTAGTAAATATCTGTTGGAACATTTATTTGGGTTTTATCCTGCATCCTGTATACTTATCTAAAATGAATAACTACTAAGCTTACTCCTTGGAAGGAAAGTTATGACCAACCTAGATAGCATATTCAAAAGCAGAGACATTACTTTGCCAACAAAGGTTCATCTAGTCAAGGCTATGGTTTTTCCTATGGTCATGTATGGATGTGAGAGTTGGACTGTGAAGAAGGCTGAGTGCCGAAGAATTGATGCTTTTGAATTGTGGTGTTGGAGAAGACTCTTGAGAGTCCCTTGGACTGCAAGGAGATCCAACCAGTCCATTCTGAAGGAGATCAGCCCTGGGATTTCTTTGGAAGGAATGATGTTAAAGCTGAAACTCCAGAACTTTGGCCACCTCATGCAAAGAGTTGACTCATTGGAAAAGACTCTGATGCTGGGAGGGATTGGGAGCAGGAGGAGAAGGGGACGACAGAGGATGAGATGGCTGGATGGCATCACTGACTCGATGGACGTGAGTCTGAGTGGTGTCCGGGAGTTGGTGATGGACAGGGAGGCCTGGCGTGCTGTGATTCATGGGGTCGCAAAGAGTCGGACACAACTGAGCAACTGATCTGATCTAAGGTTGTATAAGTCTAGAATTTACTATTATAAGTTTAAAAATATTTTTTCCTAAAAAATGCATATAGTTAACTAGTATTTCAATGACATATGCTGCTGCTGCTGCAAAGTCGCTTCAGTCGTGTCCGACTCTGTGCGACCCCATAGATGACAGCGATGCTCACAGAAGGACTGGAGAACAGGGTGTGGACTGAGGAGGGTTCACAAGGTAGTGTCATCCTAAAGGAGGGAATCAACTTTTGTTACAGTAAATACACAGAGCCCCACAGAAAGCCTTAACCATTATGAACCAAAAGGTTATGCCACTGGAGAAGCGATAGACATGCTCTCACTGCCAGAGCCAGAATGAAGACCTGGAGAAGTTTCCTGGAAAACAAACTTCTACTCATAGAAGTGAGATAGGAAAGAATACTGGATCAGAGATCCTATGTTAATAGCATTCAAAGTCTTTTTACCACTGCAAGAAAAGCGGGGACTACTTTCTCTTACAGTAACTATCAAAGATGCTAATTAGATGTTAGCCGCAGTAGAAAAGAGACAGGACCACTGAGAATAGATCTCTCCTGAGACCCAAGCATAAGTTTGAATCTAGTATTTAAAGAATCACCTCTAAGTGCCAGGTAACAGCAAAATTGTTACAATTCTGGGGAAAAACAAGAGTGTGGAATTGACAGCATCTGTGGCATGAGCACAACAACCTATTAGCAAGAGTCAAAGCAATAAACAAACTCAGATCCTGACCCAGGCTCATAGATGTCTCCAATGTTGCTGCTGCTGCTAAGGTGCTTCAGGTCAGTTCAGTTCAGTTCAGTCCCTCAGTCGTGTCCGACTCTTTGCGACCCCGTGAATCACAGCACGCCAGGCCTCCCTATCCATCACCAACTCCCGGACATCACTCAGACTCACGTCCATCGAGTAGGTGATGCCATCCAGCTATCTCATCCTCTGTCATCCCCTTCTCCACCTGCCCCCAATCCCTCCCAGCATCAGAGTCTTTCCAACGAGTCAACTCTTCCCATGAGGCAGCCAAAGTACTGGAGTTTCAACTTTAGCATCATTCCTGCCAAAGAACACCCAGGGCTGATCTCCTTTAGAATGGACTGGTTGGATCTCCTTGCAGTCCAAGGGACTCTCAAGAGTATTCTCCAACACCACAGTTCAAAAGCGTCAATTCTTAGGCGCTCAGCTTTCTTCAGTCGTGTCCAATTCTGTGCGACCCCATAGACGGCAGCCCACCAGTCTCTGCCTTCCCTGGGATTCTCCAGGCAAGAACACTAGAGTGGGTTGCCATTTCCTTCTCCAATGCATGAAAGTGAAAAGTGAAAGTGAAGTTGCTCAGTCCTGTCCGACTCTTGCCGACCCCATAGACTGAAGCCTACTAGGCTCCTCTGTTCATGGGATTTTCCAGGCAAGAGTACTGGAGTGGGTTGCCATTGCCTTCTCTGTCAATAATATATACTATAACTATAATAAACTTTCAAGTTTGGGGTTCATTTAAGAATATTAAATACTAAAATACTTAACTAAAATGTTTTTGTCAAAAAATCTGTTGGACAAAATATATTTTATATAGGACTAATAATTATATTACTGCTGATGTCATATGATTAACATCAGAATAACTTTAGACACAGATTTTTTATTGAAAATGAGAGGTAAGTTAAACAACAACTTCACAGAAGTTATTTAAATTATAAGGTTACTTTATTTTTTGAAATTATTGTTGCTAAAATAATTATTAAAGAAAACAATTTAGGTTATACAAGCAAACTAATACTTTACAAAGGTGACAGTGTCCTTTAGGAGAACTGCAAAATGGGGCAGAAAGCAGGAAGGAGTTATTAGGATAAAAAATAAATACCAGGGAAGAGAAAAATATGGAATATTTGATTGGTTGGGGCCACATTGTCAATCTTATTGGCAGTGAAAAAGGAGAAGGAAATAAATACAGAGTTCAGAGATGGCTTGTGGCTTGGGGATTAGCTCAATGGATATACTGCATTTCTGGTCAAGTAGAGCATTTAAGTGAAGAAAGTCAAAGTGCAGAGCATTTGTAGGGACAGAAACATTATCTACATTTGCTGACATGTCCCATAGCCAGCAGAGACTCCATCCTGGGACTAGAAATTATTTCAACACGTATGTAAGAAAAACTTTTCATTATGTACCTATTAAATATTTTTTAAAGTATTGCAAAAATATATTTCTAAACTGAAACTGATATAGGTAAATTTAGGCAATGCATTGCTGTGACAAACATGGAAACATGTTTAGTCATATAGTATAAGATATAGTGAAGAAGGAAATGGCAACCCACTCCAGTATTCGCTGGGAGAACCCTGTGGACAGAGGAGCTTGGTGGACTACAGTCTCTAGAGTTGCAAAGAGTCAAATATGGCTTAGTGACTCAACAATAACAAAATAAGATGCAACAATAGAACAAAAATAAGCCAGGCATTTCTTTTTTTTTGAGCCAAAAAGTAGTATTTCACTGATGAAGTAACATTTATCCAAGAGAATATGCGGGGAGGAATCACTCAGAATGTAAGATTGGGACTTCCCTGGTGGTCCAGTGGCCAAGACGCTACACTCCCAATGCAGGGGTCCTTGGTTCAATCCCTGGTCAGGTAACTAGATGCCACACGCTGCAACGAAGAGTTCATATGCTCCAACCAAAGATCCTGCATGGTACAACTAAACATTTTTTTAAAAGATCCTGCATGCCACAGTGAAAATCAAAAATCTGGCATACCACAACTAACTCTTGGCACAACCAAATAAATAAATAAAAATAAATATTAAAAATATGTGAGACTGTATCTCTGCCTAATAATTGTCTTCCTCAGTCATTAGAATGCCTACATTAGATTTGATTTACTCTTTTGTCCCCCATTTTTATTCTTATTTTTTAACTTTGCTAATACATTTGTATTATCTTTTTACTTACATGTCATCATAGAATTGAAAACACTTATATATTCATTTTTTATTTTAAATCATGTATATAACCTTTTCTGTAGTCATTCTTAATTATGCCTCATGTAAATGCTTGAGATAAATTAACATTCTACTAATATAAAGTATAATAATGAAGTTTAGTAGATATGTTATTGTAAATTTTTTCTATGTATCTTCACAATTTCCCATTTATGTGAATGAGAAAGACATTTTTGTCTAGAGTTTGTTACATTAGATAA